>NW_027013190.1:0-16907 GCF_036934945.1 Oncorhynchus masou masou | reverse complement strand
GTGATAAATAACTCTAGTAACTTCCAACAATGACTGACTGTGCTGTCCAACTCCTCTCCTCACTCGTGTCGTGTGTGTGTGTGTGTGTGTCTACGATATGAAAGATGTCTCACAGAGGAAGCCGCTGCATCGTGTTACTAAGGATTAACCTCCAAAGTGTGTAAATGCTAATGTGTCCAGAACAAACATCAGAGGCATCATGACACATCAACAAGTCTGTTATTTTTTTATCTTCTTTTTTAACTTAATTACTTGTTTTCCTCTCTGGCTTTCTCTGAAATCTCTCTCATAACAGCACATTATCTGCATATTTAATCAATACAACTTTAGCTTTTCATGTTTTTTGGCAGCGTTTGCATTGTGCACAGATCAACTCCACACTTCCACCCTAAATGATTGATTTTACTGTGTAGGCTGGAATCCCTACAGACTCGTCTGACCCGACAGATATAAAAAATTAAAATTGACCCAATTTCAGCCTCCAAACGTCAGAAGACAACTTTCTGAGCAGGTGAAGCTCAAAAAAAAATTTGGACCGTGAGAAGAGCAAGGTGAGAGAGTGTGAGAAAATCCTGTAAACATCATGTATTAGAGCTGGGAGACACAGCCAGGGTGAAGAACCAGATGCAAACCAGTTCCTCCTGTCCTCCACATCCACCTCTGCAGGACACACAGCCAGGGTGAAGAACCAGATGCAAACCAGTTCCACCTGTCCTCCACATCCACCTCTGCAGGACACACAGCCAGGGTGAAGAACCAGATGCAAACCAGTTCCTCCACATCCACTTCTGCAGGACACACAGCCAGGGTGAAGAACCAGATGCAAACCAGTTCCACCTGTCCTCCACATCCACCTCTGCAGGACACACAGCCAGGGTGAAGAACCAGATGCAAACCAGTTCCTCCACATCCACCTCTGCAGGACACACAGCCAGGGTGAAGAACCAGATGCAAACCAGTTCCACCTGTCCTCCACATCCACCTCTGCAGGACACACAGCCAGGGTGAAGAACCAGATGCAAACCAGTTCCACCTGTCCACCTCTGCAGGACACACAGCCAGGGTGAAGAACGAGATGCAAACCAGTTCCACCTGTCCTCCACATCCACCTCTGCAGGAGATGCAAAATGCAAAGTGATGTGATTGCAACAGCAATATTTAAACGTCACGTTTATTGTAAAAGTGCCGTGAGGGCTGCTCTACACCCACCCTGGACAATCATTGTCTGTCTGCAGGGAGTCAATGGATTTTTTCAATTTGTGGATCTTCCTGGAACTGCTGTTTTTTCTCCAGAGGCATGGCTCAGTTGGCAACTCCAGGATAGAGGGTTCAATTTCCTGGGCCATCCATATGTAAATTGTATACGAAATATAAATCTATGCACAAAATAACTTTGTATCCAAGTCTGCTAAATAGCTTTAAATATTATTATTATTATAATAGAATCATCCCTGAGACAGAAACCCACTCCCTCTCTCATAAATACCCAACACAGCAGCCTGTGGGTCCCATGGGATCCATTAGAATTGATGCCATATTATATATTGAAATGGTGTTTGTTTCTCACTCTCTGGGTCTCTGGGATGAAAAACAAAAGGGGTATTGAGTGATACATTATGAGTAGTGTTGTTTGCTTCCTTGCTTCCAGTGAGAGTTTTGTGTCCTCGTGTTTGGTAATAGAGAGATGTTGCACCTCTCCTGCTAATGCATCGTGTTACTAAGGATTTAACCTCCAAAAACGGTGAAGAAATCTAAATGTGTTCATCCAGGATAAACACCGAAGATATAGACATCACAACACAGAGTTGCAAAGAGAATATCTCAGACTGACCAATAAAACTGGCCAATTAAAAAAAAAGAAAATATTATGATGTGTAAAAGAACACAGACAGAGGAACTCATCCCAGAGTAGCCTCTTCACTGTTGATGTTGAGACTGGACAGAGGAACTCTGCCTAGAAGGCCAGCATCCAGGAGTCTCCTCTTCACTGTTGACGTTGAGACTGGTCAGAGGAACTCTGCCTAGAAGGCCAGCATCCTGGAGTCTCCTCTTCACTTTTGATGTTGAGACTGGACAGAGGAACTCTGCCTAGAAGGACCAGCATCCTGGAGTCTCCTCTTCACTGTTGACGTTGAGACTGGACAGAGGAACTCTCCCTAGAAGGACCAGCATCCTGGAGTCTCCTCTTCACTGTTGACGTTGAGACTGGACAGAGGAACTCTGCCTAGAGATACCAGCATCCTGGAGTCTCCTCTTCACTATTGACGTTGAGACTGGACAGAGGAACTCTCCCTAGAAGGACCAGCATCCTGGAGTCTCCTCTTCACTGTTGATGTTGAGACTGGACAGAGGAACTCTGCCTAGAAGGCCAGCATCCCAGAGTTGCCTCTTCACTGTTGACGTTGAGACTGGACAGAGGAACTCTGCCTAGAAGCCCAGCGTCCAGGAGTCTCCCCTTCACTGTTGACAGTCAGACTGGACAGAGGGACTCTGCCTAGAAGTCTGACATCCCGCAGTCTCCTCTTCACTGTTGACATTGAGACGGGTGTTTTGCTGGTACTATTAAATGAAGCTGCCAGTTAATGACTTGTGAGGCGTCTGTTTCTCAAACTAGACATTCTAATGTACTTGTCCTCTTGCTCAGTTGTGCACCGGGGCCTCCCACTCCTCTTTCTATTCTGGTTAGAGCCAGTTTGCGCTGTTCTGTGAAGGGAGTAATGCAACTGCGTTGTACCAGATCTTCAGTTTCTTGCCGGTTTCTTGCACTGTAATAGCTTTTATTTCTCAGAACAAGAATAGACTGAGTTTCAGAAGAAGGTTCTATGTTTCTAGCCATTTTGAGGCTGTAGATATTCCATTAAAATTCACCGTTCCCAGCTACAATGATCGTTTACAACATTAACAATGTCTACACTGTATTTCCGATCAATTTGATGTTCTTTTAATGGACAAAAAAATGTAGCTTTTCTTTCAAAAACAAGGACATTTCTAAGTGACCCCAAACTTTTTGAAGGTAGTGTTTATTGCCCTAAGAGTTGTGCAGAGTTGGTAGAATCTTATTCAAAATAATTCATAGCTGTAATGGCTGTCAAAGGTGCATCCACCATTAACTCTGGGGTGTGAAGACAGATGCAATCAAGACATCATTTGTTTTATTACATTGTATTTATTAAATGTTCTAAGTATTTTTGTTCCTTCTTTCACTGTGAAAATGTGTAGATCTGTAGGAAACAATTCAATTCAATCTCTTTTTCGATTTGAATTTTAAAGGCAGGAAAATGTGAAAAACTGTGTGAAGGGGTGTGTAGACTTTAACTAGGCACTGTTTGAGTGTGTGCTGTTTTGTAATTCAGCAATATATCCGGGTAAGCGGCTTTGTGAGTATGTGCTTTAATAAAAACCAAGTGTGTTTATTGACAGAGCTTCCAGTATGTATGTACGTGGGTGGTAGTGGGTAGGTTGTCTTTTGTACTGTAGCTGTCTTGCCGGAGGGGATGTTGGAGTGAGTGAGTGGGGAGCTAACGGTGGAAAATACCAATAAAAACACTGGCTTCTTCCAGGTGCGCTGTTGATCTGATCCCCTGTTCTGTCTGCAACTTCCTCAGCCTTCTGTTGGAGCAAATGGAAGGAGCCTGGGCCAGTCATTCCCACAATGACACATAACATTTCAGAGAACACTTTGTGTTTCTTTAGCTTAGTGAGAGAGTAGTTGTTTTTTAATGGTAATTTTATGGGCACTTCTGACAACTTTCTGGGATTGGTTTAGGATTGTTCCAAGCCAAGCAACTTTCTAGGATTGGTTTAGGTTGTTGACAAGCAGCTTTCTGGGATTGGTTTAAGTTGTTCCAAAGCCAAGCAACTTTCACAGGACGGTTTAGGATTGTTCCAAAGCCAAGCAAATTTCTGGGATTGGTTTAGGATTGTTCCAAAGCCAAGCAAATTTCTGAGATTGGTTTAAAGTTGTTCCAAAAGCCAAGCAACTCTGGGTTGGTTTAGGATCGTTTCCAAAGCCAAGCATCTTTCTAAATTGGTTTAGGTTGTTCCAAAGCCAAGCAACTTTCCCAGGATTGGTTTAGGATTGTTCCAAGCCAAGCAACTGTCTGGGATTGGTTTAGGATTGTTTCCAAAGCCAAGCAAATTTCTGGGATTGGTTTAGGATTGTTCCAAAGCCGAAGCAACTTTCTGGGATTGGTTTGATTGTTCCAAAGCCAAGCAACTTTCTGGGATTGGTTTAGGATCGTTCCAGCCAAGCAACTTTCTCAACACATTTATTAAGTAACTTGACAAACATTTTATGTTCTTGGGCATTTCATAACTAACAATGTTTCCTAAAAGTTCAAAAATGGTTCAATTTCAATTTTGGTAATGTTCTGAGCGTTCCCTAATGGTTTGACATTGGCAATGTTCTCAAATTGTTCAAAAATCGTTAAGGCAGGTTCCTTCCTCCTACACAACATATGAAATATTTTACTAAAGTAAAGTGAACAATGATGATTTAAGTGATAAGTAGTTACCACCGTCATGGGACTTTTTTTTTTGTTGTTGTTCAACCCACGCAAAGCATAGTGCATTTAAAAAATATATTGAAACCTGTGGTAATTTCAGGACTTCAGCATGACGTACAGGTTTCCTTGTGGTTCTATTTAAAGTCATGTTCTCAGAGTGTTCCGGAGAACGTTACAACTTTCCATAAAAACTTTAGTAATGTTCAGAGAGCTCTCTCTGTCCTCTATGTTGTTAAGTGTGTTCAGGTGTGTTGGCACCCACTAATTGGCCACACCTGATCTTAATGAGTGTTTGTTTCCTATGAAATGGGGTCTGTTTAAATAAACTAAAAGTAACAGCTTTGTATGCTCCATCCTGGTGGCGCAGTGGACTAATTCCATGGATAGAGAAAATAAGATAATAGGTTTGAAACTCACTGATGAAAATAAATGTGTTTTGCGTGATTAATGTCTAAGGAAATACATTTCCATGTGTCCTATCTGTGTTTGGAGTTAAAACATGAACCCCAAATAAAGCTGTAATGTTATTGGGGTCTTATTGAATCATTCAGTGAAAGTTTTCAGTTATTCAAAAAGCTTTAGTTTCCGCTCTCAGAGCGTTAATAAAACCTCCCATGAAAACGTTGAAGGAACCAGAGCAAAACATTGTCAGAACTTCCTGCAACCTATTCCGTTTTACCAGTCAGGAAACTTATGGCTTCGTTCCCACAACCGATGTAAAACCAAAAACATACTTTCCCACAACTTCCAAGGATCCAAATGTGCTAGCTGGGTACCGTAAAATACTTCCCTTTGTTCTTAGAGCTTCAACTATCAACGAGTTAGGAGGCACACTTCTTGTGTATGAGTTACTGCAGTGGTTCCCAATCTCATTCATTTACTGTACCACCAACTGAATTTTGCTCTGACTGGAGTACCCCTGAACTACCCACTAATGTGCATTTTACCACTAAGCCTATGGTCTCATGAGTCTTCTTAGCCTATCCACAAGGGGTAGGTACCAACCCCTAGTTGGGAACCACTGACTTGCTGTACATTATATTATTCTGTCTTTAGTACTGTGACTAGTAGACCTGGGTGTCGGTCTATTTTCATTCCACTTCGAAGAGGAGAGATTGAAGACAGTTACTGAAGCTGGCACCAAAAACAGGAAACAGTGAAGCCCGTTAGTGAGGCTGGCACCAATAACAGGAAACAGTGAAACCAGTTAGTGAGGCTGGCACCAAAAACAGGAAACAGTGAAACCAGTTACTGAAGCTGGCACCAATAACAGGAAACAGTAAAGACAGTTACTGAGGCTGGCACCAAAAACAGGAAACAGTGAAACCAGTTACTGAGGCTGGCACCAATAACAGGAAACAGTGAAACCAGTTACTGAGGCTGGCACCAATAACAGGAAACAGTGAAACCAGTTACTGAGGCTGGCACCAATAACAGGAAACAGTGAAGCCAGTGACTGAAGCTGGCACCAATAAGAGGGATGCCTAGAAGGCCAGCCTCCCAGAGTCGGCTCTTCACTGCTGACGTTGAGACTGGTGTTTTGCGGCAATTGAGGACTTGTGAGGCGTCTGTTTCTCAAACTAGACAATCCAATGTACTTTTCCTCTTGCTCAGTTGTGCACCGGGGCCTCCCACTCCTCTTTCTATTCTGGTTAGAAAAAGTTTTCTCTGTTCTGTGAAGGGAGTAGTACACATCGTTGTATGAGATCTTCAGTATCCTAGCAATTTTTCGCATGGAATAGCCTTCATTTCTCAGAACAAGAATAGACTGATGAGTTTCAGAATAATTTTCTTTGTTTCTGGACATTTTGAGCCTGTAATCGAACCCACAAATGCTGTTTCCATTTCCAGCTGCAATAGTAATTTACAACATTAACAATGTCTATGCTGTATTTCCGATCAATTTGATGTTATTTTAATGGACAAAAAAATGTAGCTTTTCTTTCAAAAACAAGGACATTTCTCAGTGACCCCAAACGTTTTGAGCAGTAGTGTATCAAGTGATGCCACACTCCGTTTCTTCAAACCAAGGTCAGTACCATTTGCAATGAAAACTAAGATAGAGGCTGAGTTAGATCGTTGCCAGGACAACAAAACCATGGAACCAGTGAAGTTCTCAGACTGATAGATAGATAGTGGTGTAAATCAGTTCCTAATAAATTAGGAATTAATTAGTTGATTAGTTTGATTAGTTAATTACTAGTTAACTAATTATTATTATTTAACTAATTATTGATTAGTTAATTACTCCAATTAGTTGTTGATCTATTCAAGACACTGCAGAATGATTCACATTTCTGGTATTATGGTTACAAAGTCTGTGGAGCTGTTAAGGGATTTAAAAAAAATCTATAATGACTAATTATGTATACATTTCAGTCAGGATGAATTAAAGGACTATTATGTTACTGTACATGTATGAATTTTCTCTCTTGCTCCCAGTATTGAATATAATGTAGTCAGGAGTTTAGAACAATGCCTTGGTACAAATGAATGAACTATCTCCAGATGGCAGGGACGGACTGTCTCCAGACTGTCTAGAATGCTTATCTACACTGACTGACCTTGGCTCTAGGCGAGGTGGGAAGGCTTGAGAGCTATAGGGCCTTTCTACCAGTGTCGAAGAGACGGAACATTTAGAAAACGCTGACGTCATTTTCAGTTTATAACCTGTGGTAAAATGTGTATGAACTCAGGACTCTCTTGAATTAAAGGCTGTTACTTGACTTTTAAGACCCGGGACTCTGTCCATTCTTATAAAATAAGGGTCTTACAAACCCTTATGCATTGACAGAGTGTTTCATTTTGATTGGGAATTAAAACAGAGGAATTAAATTCCTTCAGCAGGAAGCGCAATGCAATTCAACTTCTGGAGATGTTTCCGATTATGTTCATTAAAACGCAGGCCTATTTGGGAGCAGTATAACGGTGAGTGGACATTCTCTCCTTTCTCTTGATATTGGATCTTCGTTCAGCTACTGTGAAAAGTTTGGATGTGTGTAAAATCCTCTCCATAGTCTGATGATGATGATGATGATGGCGCCTGCAAGTGTGATCAAGCCTATTTAAAACATGTTGTTGTTTCCTTTTGTTTAGAATTTGATTAGAATTATTATTTCCCTTTTTATGCTCAGTCGGTAGAGCATGGCGCTTGCAACGCCAAGCGTCGTGGGTTCGATTCCCGGTAGGGCCACCCATATGTAAAAGTAGTGGCCCCAGCCGACTTGTAAGTCGCTTTGGACAAAAGCGTCTGCTAAATGGGATATATTATATTATTATTATTATGCCTTATCATTAAGTCATTTAATCTTGCTTATTGACAATGTTTGGCATGACCATGCTCAGTGATAATGCAATGTACAGTAGGCCTAGCCCCTTATATCAGTGTGAAAGCTATTGAAGACGTACAATTACTTAGAACAACGTGAACTGCAAATGGGTTCAAGTTCAGGTATTTAGCAAAGATACTGTAGCTATACATTTTGTTACTTTGTTTCCGTAAGCCATTGAACAAACTAGAACTGACTAACATTCTGACCTTAGTTCTTTTGTTATGTATTTGTTTCAGTATAGTCAGGGCGTGAGTTGGGTGGGTAGTCTATGTTCGTTTTTTCTATGTTGTGGTTTTGTGTTTGGCCTGGTATGGTTCTCAATCAGAGGCAGGTGTCGTTCGTTGTCTCTGATTGAGAATCATACTTAGATAGCCTTTTCCCACCCGTGTGGGGTGGGTGATTGTTTTCTGTCATGTGTCTGTCACCGTACAGAACTGTTTCGTTTCGTTTCTCCTTTGTTATTTTGTTTAGTGTTCTCTGTTTAATAAATGTAATGATGAACACGCCGCGCTTTGGTCCTCATCTCAGTCCAACGACGAGCGTTACACAACATTGGAATTGAGTTGATTCCAAGGCGTTGAAGCCTCGACACACCCACACCCTCTTATACGCTGCTGCTACTCTCTGTTTATCGTATATGCACAATGACTTTATCCATACCTACATCTACATGTACATATTACCACAACTAGCCCGACTAACCGGTGGCTGTACATAACCTCTCTACTGTATAGAGCCTCTCTACTGTATAGAGCCTCACTACTGTATAGAGCCTCACTACTGTATATAGCCTCTCTACTGTATGTAGCCTCACTACTGTATATAGCCTCTCTACTGTATATATCCTCTCTACTGTATGCAGCCTCACTACTGTATATAGTCTCACTACTGTATATAGTCTCACTACTGTGTATATCCTCTCTACTGTATATAGCCTCTCTACTGTATGCAGCCTCACTACTGTATATAGTCTCACTACTGTGTATATCCTCTCTACTCTATATAGCCTCTCTACTGTATGTAGCCTCTCTACTGTATATAGCCTCACTACTGTATAGAGCCTCACTACTGTATAGAGCCTCACTACTGTATATAGCCTCTCTACTGTATATATCATCTCTACTGTATATAGCCTCTACTGTATATAGTCCCTCTACTGTATATAGCCTCACTACTGTATATAGGCTCACTACTGTATATAGCCTCTCTACTGTATATAGCCTCTCTACTGTATATAGCCTCTCTACTGTATATAACCTCTCTACTGTATGTAGTCTCACTACTGTTATTTTTCACTGTCTTTTTACTGTTGTTTTTATATCTTTACTTACCTATTGTTCACCTAATACCTTATTTTTTACTTAAAAATTGCACTGTTGGTTAGAGGCTGTAAGTAAGCATTTCACTGTATTCTGCGCACGTGACAAATACACTTTGATTTGTAGTTGTGTATTCTTCAAAGTTGTTTATTAATTTCACCAACGTCAACACTTGCACCGATACATGTGATACAAAAAACAGCAAAAAAACAAAACAATTCTGATTCATCCTTGAACCTATATATCATTATACGCCCGCGCTTAGATTTACCATTGCGTCAGATTAGTTGAAATAGAGGCCTCTCTTTCTCTCTTTCTTTCATTCTCACTGCCAGCTGAGTTTTCCTGACCTGATGGTAGTTGGCCTTTCATCTCTGGCTGTGTGACATAAACAATCTATCTTTTACACCTCAGACTCTTTCCACAGGTGCCCACACACACACACACACACACACACACACACACACACACACACACACACACACTAACACACACACTAACACACACACACACAAATGAACAAATGAAGGCACACCACCACACGCAGTGTTTGATATTAATTACGGCACGTCTGCTATTTTAATCACGCCATTATACCGTTAAATATGAGCAAAATGAAAAATACTAACAAAAACAAAAACAGTATTTAGGCTGGATCATTATTTTTAATTAATTGCTTGCTACACAATCCCTGCCTCTCTCTCTTTCTGATCTATCTCCTCTCGCTTTCTGATTAATCTCCTCTCTCTTTCTGATCTATCTTCTCTGTCTTTCTGATCTATCTCCTCTCGCTTTCTGATCTATCTCCTCTCGCTTTCTGATCTATCATCTGTCTTTCTAATCTATTTTCTTTGTCTTTCTAATCTTTTTTCTCTCTCTCTCTACTCTATCTCCTCTCTCTTTCTGATCTATTTCCTATCGCTTTCTGATCTATCTCCTCTGTCTTTCTGATCTATCTTCTCTGTCTTTCTAATCTATTTTCTCTCTTTCTCTCTAATCTATCTTCTCTGTCTTTCTAATCTATCTTCTCTGTCTTTCTAATCTATTGTCTCTCTCTAATCTATCCCCTCTCTCTTTCTAATCTATCTTCTCTGTCTTTCTAATCTATTGTCTCTCTATAATCTATCCTCTCTCTCTTTCTAATCTATCTTCTCTTTCTTTCTAAACTATTTTCTCTCTCTCTCTAATCTTTCGTCTCTCTCTCATCTATCTTCTCTCTCTTTCTAATCTATCTTCTCTTTCTTTCTCTCTCTTTCTAATGGATTTTTTCTCTCCTCTCTCTTTTTAATCTATCTTCTGTATTTATGTTTCAAGTCATCATTAGCAGTCCATTCCAACAGTGTCACTCAGTGTGTTAGAGTATTGAGCCTGCTGCTTGGTTTATGTCTAAACCCAGCAGCATTTGAACAGCGTTACTGACTGTAGGTTAGGTCAGGCTTTGGCAGGCCAGTTGTGTTTTTTGCTGAGTGTAGGCAAGGTCAGACCTTGGCAGGTCAGTTGTGTTTTCTGCTGATTTGTTTGGCTTGGCCAGCCATAGATAAATGTTGACAGAATCCAAGCTGGTAAACACAATACCTGCCATGTCCCAGGTTCAAAACATTAGTCAGAGTAAAGAAAAAGATCAAGGCATGACACACTACATGAACACCAGTATGTGGACACCTGCTCGTCTAACATCTCATTCCAAAATCATGGGCATTAATATGGAGTTGGTCCCCCTTTTGCTGCCATAACAGCCTCCACTCTTCTGGGAAGGCTTTCCACTAGATGTTGGAACATTGCTGCTATAACAGCCTCCACTCTTCCGGGAAGGCTTTCCACTATATGTTGGAACATTGCTGCTATAACAGCCTCCACTCTTCTGAGGAAGGCTTTCCACTAGATGTTGGAGCGTTGCTGCTATAACCTTCTCCCACTCTTCTGGGAAGGCTTTCCACTAGATGTTGGAACATTGCTGCTATAACAGCCTCCACTGCGTCTGGGAAGGCTTTCTACTAGATGTTGATTGCTGCTATAAACAGCCTCACTCTTCTGGGAAGGCTTTCACTAGATGTTGGAACATTGCTGCTATAACAGCCTCCACTCTTCTGGGAAGGCTTTCCACTAGATGTTGGAACGTTGCTGCTATAGCAGCCTCCACTCTTCTCGGAAGGCTTTCCACTAGATGTTGGAACATTGCTGCTGTAACAGCCTCCACTCTTCTGGGAAGGCTTTCTACTAGATGTTGGAACATTGCTGTTATAACAGCCTCCACTCTTCTGGGAAGGATTTCCACTAGATGATGGAACATTGCTGTGGGGACTTGTTTCCATTCAGCCACAAGAGCATTAGTGAGGTCAGGCACTGATGTTGGGCGATTAGGCCTGGCTCGTAGTCTGCATTCCAATTCCAGATCCGTCCGTAGGACTGCCAGATGTTGAAGTGTGATTCATCACTCCAGAGAACACGTTTCCACTGCTCCAGAGTCCAATAATCGGCCGAGCTTTACACCACTCAGCCGATGTTTGGCGTTACGCACGGTGATCTTAGGCTTGTGTGTGACACTGCTGAAGTCACTGACTAACAGTTATTGTGCTGATGTTGCTTCCAAGAGGCAGTTTGGAACTCAGTAGTGAGATGTGAAACCGAGGACAGAGGATTTTTACTCTCTTTGCGCTGCTGCACTTTCGGGGTTCCGTTCTGTGAGCTTGTGTGGCCTACCACTTCGCGGCTGAGCCGTTGTTGCTCCTAGGCGTTTCCACTTCATTAACAGCACTTACAGTTGACCGGGGCAGCTCTAGCAGGGCAGAAATTACGAGGAACTGACTTGTAGGAAAGGTGGCATCCTATGAAGGTGCCACTTTGAAAATCAGTAGCTCTTCAGTAAGACCATTCAACTGCCAATGTTTTTCTATGGAGATTGCATGGCTGTGTGCTCGATTTTATACACCTGTCAACAACGGGTGTGGCTGAAATAACCAAATCCACTCATTTGAAGGGGTGTCCACATACGTTTCTATATATAGTGTAAGTGCCCTCATACAGACAATATAATCATTGCTTTTAAAACAAAAATGGGTGTGAAAAAGAGCTCCGGCATAACAACCAATCTTAAGTCCCGTGAGAGTGGGTTGTTGTGGGTTTGCTTACCCATTTAGTCTTGTCTGAGTAAGAGCCCTTTCATTAGAGTATGTTACTCTATTGCACCACTGTGGTGGATTTGATGAAGGCTTTTGATCGTAGAGTAGAAATGTTTGGTTTCTGCTTCTGATGAAGTCCATTAATGATTGGTTAAGTATCAAACCCTGGTGAAACCCACAGCCTTGTGTTGGGCCTACAGAGATACAGCCTTAAACCATAGGTGACTCAATAAGGGCTTTCTTTCTAAAGGGGACAAGTATGTGTGTGTCACAGAGCTGTCTCTATAACTGGTCTGTCTCTGGTCCGTGTCGATCTCTATCTCTGGACTGTCTCCGGTCTGTCTCTGTCTCTGGTCTGTCTCTGTCTCTGGTCTGTCTCTGGTCTGAATTTGGTCTGTGTCTATCTCTATCTCTGGTCTGTCTTTGGTCTGTCTCTATCTCTGGTCTGTCTCTGGTCTGTCTCTGTCTCTGGTCTGTCCGGTCTGAATTTGGTCTGTGTCTATCTCTATCTCTGTTCTGTCTTTGGTCTGTCTCTGGTCTGTCTCTATCTCTGGTCTGTCTCTGGTCTTTCTCTGGTCTGTCTTTGGTCTGTCTCTATCTCTGGTCTGTCTCTGTCTCTATCTCTGGTCTGTCTCTGTCTCTGGTCTTTCTATGGTCTGTCTCTGGTCTATCTCTGGTCTGTCTCTGGTCTGTCTCTGTCTCTCGTCTTTCTCTGGTCTGTCTCAAACTCTGTTTTTTCTCTGGTCTGTCTTTGGTCTGTCTCTGTTCCCATCTCTGGTCTGTTCTCCCATCTCTTGTCTGCCCCCATCTCTGGTCTGTCTCTGTCTCTGGTCTGTGTCTCTGTCTCTGGTCTGTCTCTGTCTCTGGTCTGTCTCTGTCTCTGTGTCCATCTCTGGTCTGTCTCTGTTCCTGGTCTGTCTTCTGTTCCATCTCTGGTCTGTCTCTGTCTCTGGTCTGTCTCTGTCTCCATCTCTGGTCTGTCTCTGTCTCCATCTCTGTTCTGCCTCTGTCTCCATCTCTGGTCTGTCTCTGTCTCTGGTCTGTCTCTGTCTCTGTCTCCATCTCTGGTCTGTTCTGTCCCATCTCTGGTCTGTCTCTGTCTCCATCTCTGGTCTGTCTCTGTGTCTGGGTCTCCATCTCGGGTCTGTTCTGTCTCCATCTCTGGTCTGTCTCTGTCTCTATCTCTGGTCTGTCTCTGTCTCTGGTCTGTCTCTGTCTCTGTCTCCATTCCCTGGTCTGTTCTGCCCTGGTCTGTCTCTGTCTCTGTCTCCATCTCTGGTCTGTCTCTGTGTCTGTCTCCATCTCTGGTCTGTCTCTGTCTCCATCTCTGGTCTGTCTCTGTCTCTGGTCTGTCTCTGTCTCTGTCTCCATCTCTGGTCTGTCTCTGTCTCCATCTCTGGTCTGTCTCTGTCTCTATCTCTGGTCTGTCTCTGTCTCTGTCTCCATCTCTGGTCTGTCTCCATCTCTGGTCTGTCTCTGTCTCTGTCTCCATCTCTGGTCTGTCTCCATCTCTGGTCTGTCTCTGTCTCTGTCTCCATCTCTGGTCTGTCTCCATCTCTGGTATGTCTCTGTCTCTGTCTCTGGCCATGTTAGAACAGTCCCGTGACTCCTGTCGTGTCTAAAGACAAACCGTCTGGCAGACAATGAGTGCACAACTGATAAATTGTCGCTTATAGATCTGTCAGTCTGCCGGCAGTAACGTTGAAGGCGTCTGGCTTGTATTACTGAGCCAGCGAGAAAGATGAAGTAAGAAGCTAACATTAAACAAAGCCTACCTCATCAGGAGCAAAAAATAGGCTACTAAGTTTTCATAGTAACTTTACTTTACAGAGAGCAGGCTACTGAGACAGACAGTGATGTGGCACTCAGTGGTGAGGCTGACGCAGGCGACAATGCATTCAGGAGAAAGAAGAAGAAGAGGAGGCAGACAGAGAGGTTAGTACAGTGGTTCCCAAACTTGGGGTCAGGGGCCCCGTGAGAAAATCTGTACTAGCCCTTATCGAACAATGGCCTTTCTTCCATATCGTCCAACATTAAAATGTAACCAACACAACTTTCAAAACGTCAGACATTTTCAGTTTGTCGCTGATGCTACGTGACAGTGTGAATCATTTCTCATTTGTCCCCCCTTTCAGAGGTATCACATTACAACTGTATAGCTAATGGGCTAGGTGTTTGCCGATGGCCTGAGGTGAATGAAGCAGCCGAGGGGTTAAGGATGGGTTGCTCTCCAAATAGCATTTCAAGGAAATGAGCTTCACCCTTCCAGAACCGTACTTAAACTCAAAACCCTAGTTACAGCCTTGGGTGGGACGACCAGAGGGTGGAGCAGAGAGATCCCTTCCTCTCTCATCTTCTCTGCTGAGGGTGGAGTGGAGAGTGTGGGATGACCAGAGGGTGGAGTGGAGAGATCCCTTCCTCTCTCATCTTCTCTGCTGAGGGTGGAGTGGAGAGGGTGGGACAACCAGAGGGTGGAGCAGAGAGATCCCTTCCTCTCTCATCTTCTCTGCTGAGGGTGGAGTGGAGAGATCCCTTCCTCTCTCATCTTCTCTGCTGAGGGTGGAGTGGAGAGTGTGGGATGACCAGAGGGTGGAGTGGAGAGATCCCTTCCTCTCTCATCTTCTCTGCTGAGGGTGGAGTGGAGAGGGTGGGACGACCAGAGGGTGGAGTGGAGAGATCCCTTCCTCTCTCACCATCTCTGCTGAGGGTGGAGTGGAGAGGGTGGGACGACCAGAGGGTGGAGTGGAGAGATCCCTTCCTCTCTCATCTTCTCTGCTGAGGGTGGAGTGGAGAGGGTGGGACGACCAGAGGGTGGAGTGGAGAGATCCCTTCCTCTCTCATCTTCTCTGCTGAGGGTGGAGTGGAGAGGGTGGGATGACCAGAGGGTGGAGTGGAGAGATCCCTTCCTCTCTCATCTTCTCTGCTGAGAGTGGAGTAGAGAGGGTGGGATGACCAGAGGGTGGAGCAGAGAGATCATCTGCCCTGTAAGAGCCATTATTCACTGTGAAAATGTCCCTCGTACACTTAGAACCTAAAACAGAGAATGCTGTCATTAAAATTCCAAACATTCCACCAAATATACCAGGACACTGATGACAGGACACTGATGACAGGACACTGCCGACAGGACACTGATGACAGGACACTGCTGATAGGGCACTGATGACAGGACACTGCCGACAGGACACTGATGATAGGACACTGATGACAGGACACTGCCGACAGGACACTGATGACAGGACACTGCCGACAGGACACTGATGACAGGACACTGATGACAGGACACTGATGACAGGACACTGCCGACAGGACACTGCTGATAGGGCACTGATGACAGGACACTGCCGACAGGACACTGCTGACAGGACACTGCCGACAGGACACTGCTGACAGGACACTGCTGACAGGACACTGATGACAGGACACTGATGACAGGACACTGCCGACAGGACACTGATGACAGGACACTGCTGACAGGACACTGCCGACAGGACACTGATGACAGGACACTGCTGACAGGACACTGCTGACAGGACACTGATGACAGGACACTGATGACAGGACACTGCCGACAGGACACTGATGACAGGACACTGCTGACAGGACACTGCCGACAGGACACTGATGACAGGACACTGATGACAGGACACTGCCGACAGGACACTGATGACAGGACAATGATGACAGGACAATGATGACAGGACACTGATGACAGGACACTGCTGACAGGACACTGCTGACAGGACTCTGCCGACAGGACACTGATGACAGGACACTGCCGACAGGACACTGCCGACAGGACACTGATGACAGGACAATGATGACAGGACACTGCCGACAGGACACTGATGACAGGACACTGATGACAGGACACTGATGACAGGGCAATGATGACAGGGCACTGATGACAGGACACTGATGACAGGACAATGATGACAGGGCACTGATGACAGGACACTGATGACAGGGCACTGATGACAGGACACTGATGACAGGACAATGATGACAGGGCACTGATGACAGGGCACTGATGACAGGACACTGATGACAGGACACTGATGACAGGACAATGATGACAGGACACTGATGACAGGGCACTGATGACAGGACACTGATGACAGGACACTGATGACAGGACACTGCCGACAGGACACTGCCGACAGGACACTGCCGACAGGACACTGCCGACAGGACAATGATGACAGGACACTGCCGACAGGACACTGATGACAGGACACTGATGACAGGACACTGCTGACAGGACACTGCTGACAGGACACTGATGACAGGACACTGCCGACAGGACACTGATGATAGGACACTGATGACAGGACACTGCCGACAGGACACTGATGACAGGACACTGCCGACAGGACACTGATGACAGGACACTGATGACAGGACACTGATGACAGGACACTGCCGACAGGACACTGCTGATAGGGCACTGATGACAGGACACTGCCGACAGGACACTGCTGACAGGACACTGCCGACAGGACACTGCTGACAGGACACTGCTGACAGGACACTGATGACAGGACACTGCTGACAGGACACTGCCGACAGGACAATGATGACAGGACACTGCTGACAGGACACTGCCGACAGGACACTGATGACAGGACACTG
>NW_027013189.1:232500-430875 GCF_036934945.1 Oncorhynchus masou masou | reverse complement strand
TGGTAGAGGGGGTGTAGTGTGTGTACTGGGGAGAGGAGAGGGGATGGTAGAGGGGGTGTAGTGTGTGTACTGGGGAGAGGAGATGGATGGTAGAGGTGGTGGTAGAGGGGGTGTAGTGTGTGTACTGGGGAGAGGAGATGAGATGGAAGAGGGGGTGTAGTGTGTGTACTGGGGCGAGGAGATGGAAGAGGGGGTGTAGTGTGTCTACTGAGGAGAGGAGAGGGGATGATAGAGGTGGTGTAGTGTGTGTAATGGGGAGAGGAGAGGGGATGGTAGAGGTGGTGTAGTGTGTGTTTAGGAGAGGGGGAGGGAGGATGGTAGAGGGGGGTGTAGTGTGTGTACTGGGGAGAGGAGGGGATGGATGGTAGATGGGGTGTAGTGTGTGTACTGGGGAGAGGAGGGAGGATGGTAGAGGGGGTGTAGTGTGTGTACTGGGAGAGGAGAGGGATGGTAGAGGTGGTGTAGTGTGTGTTTGTGTACTGGGGAGGGGATGGTAGAGGGGGTGTATGTGTGTATTGGGGAGAGGGGGGTGGTAGAGGGTGTGTGTACTGGGGAGAGGAGAGGGGGGTAGAGGGGGTGTAGTGTGTTTACTGGGGAGAGGAGAGAGGATGGTAGAGGGGGTGTAGTGTGTGTACTGGGGAGAGGAGAGGGGATGGTAGAGGGGGTGTAGTGTGTGTACTGGGGAGAGGAGGGGGATGGTAGAGGTGGTGTAGTGTGTGTTTACTGGGGAGAGGAGGGATGGTAGAGGGGGTGTAGTGTGTGTACTGGGGAGAGGAGGGAGGATGGTAGAGGTGGTGTAGTGTGTGTTTACTGGAGAGGGGAGAGGTGGAGAGTGTTAGGATCGGGTGTGTACTGTGCTCTGTGGGTGTATATGAAGAACAAAGGAAACATTTAATGAGGTGTGTGTAATGTACCAGCTCTGTGTTGTAGTCCTGTTTCAGTGTCGTTGTGTTGTTGTTCCTCTCCAGACCCCCAGGATGACAATAAGATCGGTATCGATGGGATCCAGCAGTTCTGTGATGACCTCACCCTGGACCCGGCCAGTAGGAGTGTTCTGGTGGTGGCCTGGAAGTTCCGTGCCGCCACACAGTGTGAGTTCAGCAGGAAGGAGTTCCTCGACGGCATGGCCGAGCTGGGGTGAGCTAGCTGTCTGTGATGTCATCTTTCTGCGCCACGCAGTTGTGTTCGCTGTTCAGTAGGAAACATTTTGAATGAAAGCAAATGTTGTTATTGGACAACTAACCATTTTGAAACGGAGGTCGGGCAGGTATTAGCTGGACTCCAATAAGAAGGTGTGTGTGTGTGTGTGTGTGTGTGTGTGTGCTTCCCCCCCCTAGCTGTGACAGTCCAGAGAAGCTGAAGGCTCTGCTCCCCAGACTAGAACAGGAAGTCAAAGACACGGCCAAGTTTAAAGACTTCTATCAGTTCACCTTCAACTTCGCCAAGAACCCTGGACAGAAGGGACTAGGTAAGTATTTCACATATCTTTCTGGAGAAAAGCTCTGAACAGAGGTTCTGGTAGATGAACAGAGGTTCTGGTAGATGAACAGAGGTTCTGGTAGATGAACAGAGGTTCTGGTAGATGAACAGAGGTTCTGGTAGATGAACAGAGGTTCTGGTAGATGAATAGATGGTTCTGGTAGATGAATAGAGGTTCTGGTAGATGAATAGAGGTTCTGGTAGATGAACAGAGGTTCTGGTAGATGAACAGAGGTTCTGGTAAATGAACAGAGGTTCTGGTAAATATTGTGTCCAGACAGAGAGTTTAGTCAAACCCTGGTTGGTCCAGCACTGTGTTTGAGGAGAAGGCCTTTCACCCCGGTGTAGTTTTCCGGACCCTGGTGTTGAATTCCTCTGGGGAACATTGGTAGATCACCATGGTGGTTTGGCATCAGTGGTGTAATGTAGTTCTGTCTCAGTCAGTAGCAGCCCGGCAGCAAACAGGAAGAATGGCTTTGAGATGGAAAACAATGACTTGTCCTGCCAGGTAAGTGAAGAGCTCCCCCTTCACAACACTGCCTCTAGTCGGACTACTGCTGTTCTGTGAGCCATGCTGAGGAGAGGGCCTGGAGTCTGACAGGTAGTGGACTGTTACTGTGTAATAACAGGTTTACGGATAGATCACCTATCAAGCTAAACAGAGACCAGGGTGGGTCCCAAATAGAGTTCTATTCCCTGCATAGTCACTACTTCTGACCAGAGCCCTATGGGCACTATTTAGGGAACTGGGTGCCATTTGAGAAACGACCCAGGGGATTCCCTGGATGGGACCACTTTGTTCTGGTTGTTGTTTCTGCTGGTCTGTGTTGTTATGACGACCGGAGTGAGTGACCCAGCTAAGTTCCTGGAACAACAGTAGGGCCCTTTGTCAAAACTCATCTGACTGTAATGTCTCTCTCTCTCTCTGTAACTCTGTCAGACACTGTAATGTCTCTCTCTCTCTGTAACTCTCTGTCAGACACTGTAATGTCTCTCTCTCTCTGTAACTCTCTGTAACTCTGTCACACTCTAATGTCTCTCTCTCTCTCTGTAACTCTCTGTCAGACACTGTAATGTCTCTCTCTCTCTCTGTAACTCTGTAATGTCTCTCTCTCTCTCTCTCTCTCTCTGTAACTCTCTCTCTCTCTGTAACTCTCTGTCACACTGTAATGTCTCTCTCTCTCTCTCTCTCTCTCTCTCTCTCAACTCTCTCTCTCTCTCTGTAACTCTCTGTCAGACACTGTAATGTCTCTCTCTCTCTCTCTCTCTCTGTAACTCTCTGTCAGACACTGTAATGTCTCTCTCTCTCTCTCTCTCTGTAACTCTCTGTCAGACACTGTAATGTCTCTCTCTCTCTCTCTCTGTAACTCTCTCTCTCTCTGTAACTCTCTGTAACTCTGTAATGTCTCTCTCAATTCAATTCAATTCAATTCAAGGGGCTTTATTGGCATGGGAAACATGTGTTAACATTGCCAAAGCAAGTAAGGTAAACAATAAAAATTAACAGTAGACATCACACATACAGAAGTTTCAAAACAATAAAGACATTGAAAATGTCATATTATATATATATATACAGTGTTTTTACAAGGTACGAATTTGAAAGGACACAAGATAAAATAAATAAGCATAGATATGGGTTGTATTTACAATGGTGCTTGTTCCTCACTGGTTGCCCTTTTCTCGTGGCAACAGGTCACAAATCTTGCTGCTCTGATGGCACACTGTGGAATTTCACCCAGTAGATATGGGAGTTTTTCAAAATTGGATTTGTTTTCGAATTCTTTGTGGATCTGTGTAATCTGAGGGAAATATGTCTCTCTAATATGGTCATACATTGGGCAGGAGATTAGGAAGTGCAGCTCAGTTTCCACCTCATTTTGTGGGCAGTGAGCACATAGCCTGTCTTCTCTTGAGAGCCATGTCTGCCTACGGCGGCCTTTCTCAATAGCAAGGCTATGCTCGCTGAGTCTGTACATAGTCAAAGCTTTCCTTAATTTTGGGTCAGTCACAGTGGTCAGGTATTCTGCCGCTGTGTACTCTCTGTGTAGGGCCAAATAGCATTCTAGTTTGCTCTGTTTTTTTTGTTAATTCTTTCCAATGTGTCAAGTAATTATCTTTTTGTTTTCTCATGATTTGGTTGGGTCTAATTGTGCTGCTGTCATGGGGCTCTGTAGGGTGTGTTTGTGTTTGTGAACAGAGCCCCAGGACCAGCTTGCTTAGGGACTCTTCTCCAGGTTCATCTCTCTGTAGGTGATGGCTTTGTTGTGGAAGGTTTGGGAATCGCTTCCTTTTAGGTGGTTATAGAATTTAACAGCTCTTTTCTGGATTTTGATAATTAGTGGGTATCGGCCTAATTCTGCTCTGCATGCACTATTTGGTGTTCTACGTTGTACACGGAGGATATTTTTGCAGAATTCTGCGTGCAGAGTCTCAATTTGGTGTTTGTCCCATTTTGTAAAGTCTTGGTTGGTGAGCGGACCCCAGACCTCACAACCATAAAGGGCAATGGGCTCTATGACTGATTCAAGTATTTTTAGCCAAATCCTAATTGGTATGTTGAAATTTATGTTCCTTTTGATGGCATCTCTCTCTCTCTCTCTCTGTAACTCTCTCTCTCTCTCTGTAACTCTCTGTCACACTGTAATGTCTCTCTCTCTCAACTCTCTCTCTCTCTCTGTCAGACACTGTAATGTCTCTCTCTCTCTCTCTCTCTCTCTCTCAACTCTCTCTCTCTCTAACTCTCTGTCAGACACTGTAATGTCTCTCTCTCTCTCTCTCTGTAACTCTCTCTCTCTGTACCTCTCTGTCAGACACTGTAAGGTCTCTCTCTCTCTCTCTCTCAACTCTCTCTCTCTCTGTAACTCTGTCAGACACTGTAATGTCTCTCTCTCTCTGTAACTCTCTCTCTCTGTAACTCTCTCTCTCTGTAACTCTGTCAGACACTGTAATGTCTCTCTCTCTCTGTAACTCTCTCTCTCTCTGTAACTCTGTCAGACACTGTAATGTCTCTCTCTCTCTCTCTCTCTGTAACTCTCTGTCAGACACTGTAATGTCTCTCTCTCTCTCTCTGTAACTCTCTCTCTCTCTCTCTGTAACTCTCTGTAACTCTGTAATGTCTCTCTCTCTCTCTCTCTCTGTAACTCTCTCTCTCTCTCTCTGTAACTCTCTGTCACACTGTAATGTCTCTCTCTCTCTCTCAACTCTCTCTCTCTCTCTCTCTCTAACTCTCTGCCAGACACTGTAATGTCTCTCTCTCTCTCTCAACTCTCTCTCTCTCTCTCTCTCTAACTCTCTGCCAGACACTGTAATGTCTCTCTCTCTCTCTCTCAACTCTCTCTCTGTAACTCTCTGTCAGACACTGTAATGTCTCTCTCTCTCTCTCTCTCTCTCTGTAACTCTCTCTCTCTCTGTAACTCTCTGTCACACTGTAATGTCTCTCTCTCTCTCTCTCTCTCAACTCTCTCTCTCTCTCTCTCTCTGTAACTCTCTGTCAGACACTGTAATGTCTCTCTCTCTCTCTCTGTAACTCTGTAATGTCTCTCTCTCTCTCTCTCTCTGTAACTCTCTCTCTCTCTCTCTGTAACTCTCTGTCACACTGTAATGTCTCTCTCTCTCTCTCAACTCTCTCTCTCTCTCTCTCTCTAACTCTCTGCCAGACACTGTAATGTCTCTCTCTCTGTAACTCTCTGTGGGACACTGTAATGTCTCTCTCTCTCTCTGTAACTCTCTGTCAGACACTGTAATGTCTCTCTCTCTCTCTCTCTCTCTCTGTAACTCTCTCTCTGTAACTCTCTGTCAGACACTGTAAGGTCTCTCTCTCAACTCTCTCTCTCTCTCTGTAACTCTGTCAGACACTGTAATGTCTCTCTCTCTCTGTAACTCTCTCTCTCTGTAACTCTCTCTCTCTCTGTAACTCTGTCAGACACTGTAATGTCTCTCTCTCTCTCTGTAACTCTCTCTCTGTAACTCT
Source organism: Oncorhynchus masou masou (assembly GCF_036934945.1). NCBI lineage: Eukaryota > Metazoa > Chordata > Actinopteri > Salmoniformes > Salmonidae > Oncorhynchus > Oncorhynchus masou. Next base: position 425,423 of record NW_027013189.1, on the reverse strand, counting down.
CTCTCTCTCTGTAACTCTGTCAGACACTGTAATGTCTCTTTCTCTCTCTCTCTCTGTGGGACACTGGAATGTCTCTCTCTCTCTCTCTGTAACTCTCTCTCTCTGTAACTCTGTCAGACACTGTAATGTCTCTCTCTCTCTCTCTCTGTAACTCTCTGTGGGACACTGTAATGTCTCTCTCTCTCTCTCTCTCTCTCTCTCTCTCTCTGTAACTCTGTCAGACATTGTAATCTCTCTCTCTCTGTAACCCTCTGTGGGACACTGTAATGTCTCTCTCTCTCTCTCTCTCTCTGTAACTCTGTGGGACACTGTAATGTCTCTCTCTCTCTCTCTCTCTCTGTAACTCTCTCTCTCTCTGTAACTCTGTCAGACACTGTAATGTCTCTCTCTCTCTCTGTAACTCTATGTGGGACACTGTAATGTCTCTCTCTCTCTCTCTCTCTCTCTCTCTCTCTCTCTCTGTAACTCTATGTGGGACACTGTAATGTCTCTCTCTCTCTCTCTCTCTCTCTCTGTAACTCTCTCTCTCTCTCTGTAACTCTCTGTCAGACACTGTAATCTCTCTCTCTCTCTCTCTCTCTCTCTCTGTAACTCTCTGTGGGACACTGTAATGTCTCTCTCTGTAACTCTGTGGGACACTGTAATGTCTCTCTCTCTGTAACTCTGTCAGACACTGTAATGTCTCTCTCTCTCTCTGTAACTCTCTGTCAGACACTGTCTCTCTCTAACTCTCTGTCAGACACTGTCTCTCTCTAACTCTCTGTGGGACACTGTAATGTCTCTCTCTCTGTAACTCTCTGTCAGACACTGTCTCTCTCTAACTCTCTGTCAGACACTGTCTCTCTCTAACTCTCTGTCAGACACTGTAATGTCTCTCTCTCTCTGTAACTCTCTGTCATACACTGTAATGTCTCTCTCTCTCTGTAACTCTCTGTGGGACACTGTAATGTCTCTCTCTCTCTGTGTAACTCTCTGTCAGACACTGTAATGTCTCTCAATTCAATTCAATTCAAGGGGCTTTATTGGCATGGGAAACATGTGTTAACATTGCCAAAGCAAGTAAGGTATATAATATATAAAGTGAAATAAACAATAAAAATTAACAGTAGACATCACACATACATATGTCTCTCTAATATGGTCATACATTGGGCAGGAGGTTAGGAAGTGCAGCTCAGTTTCCACCTCATTTTGTGGGCAGTGAGCACATAGCCTGTCTTCTCTTGAGAGCCATGTCTGCCTACGGCCGCCTTTCTCAATAGCAAGGCTATGCTCGCTGAGTCTGTACATAGTCAAAGCTTTCCTTAATTTTGGGTCAGTCACAGTGGTCAGGTATTCTGCCGCTGTGTACTCTCTGTGTAGGGCCAAATAGCATTCTAGTTTGCTCTGTTTTTTTGTTAATTCTTTCCAATGTGTCAAGTAATTATCTTTTTGTTTTCTCATGATTTGGTTGGGTCTAATTGTGCTGCTGTCATGGGGCTCTGTAGGGTGTGTTTGTGAACAGAGCCCCAGGACCAGCTTGCTTAGGGGACTCTTCTCCAGGTTCATCTCTCTGTAGGTGATGGCTTTGTTGTGGAAGGTTTGGGAATCGCTTCCTTTTAGGTGGTTATAGAATTTAACAGCTCTTTTCTGGATTTTGATAATTAGTGGGTATCGGCTAATTCTGCTCTGCATGCATTATTTGGTGTTCTACGTTGTACACTGAGGCTATTTTTTGCAGAATTCTGCGCGCAGAGTCTCAATTTGGTGATTGTCCCATTTTGTGAAGTCTTGGTTGGTGAGCGGACCCCAGACCTCACAACCATAAAGGGCAATGGGCTCTATGACTGATTCAAGTATTTTTAGCCAAATCCTAATTGGTATGTTGAAATTTATGTTCCTTTTGATGGCATAGAATGCCCTTCTTGCCTTGTCTCTCAGATCGTTCACAGCTTTGTGGAAGTTACCTGTGGCGCTGATGTTTAGGCCAAGGTATGTATAGTTTTTTGTGTGCTCTAGGGCAACAGTGTCTAGATTGAATTTGTATTTGTGGTCCTGGTGACTGGAACTTTTTGGAACACCATTATTTTGGTCTTACTGAGATTTACTGTCAGGGCCCAGGTCTGACAGAATCTGTGCATAAGATCTAGGTGCTGCTGTAGGCCCTCCTTGGTTGGTGACAGAAGCACCAGATCATCAGCAAACAGCAGACATTTGACTTCAGATTCTAGTAGGGTGAGGCCGGGTGCTGCAGACTTTTCTAGTGCCCGCGCAGTTCGTTGATATATATGTTGAAGAGGGTGGGGCTTAAGCTGCATCCCTGTCTAACCCCACGACCCTGTGTGAAGAAATTTGTGTGTTTTTTGCCAATTTTAACCGCACACTTGTTGTTTGTGTACATGGATTTTATGATGTCGTATGTTTTACCCCCAACACCACTTTCCATCAGTTTGTATACCAGACCCTCATGCCAAATTGAGTCGAAGGCTTTTTGAAATCAACAAAGCATGAGAAGACTTTGCCTTTGTTTTGGTTTGTTTGATTGTCAATTAGGGTGTGCAGGGTGAATACATGGTCTGTTGTACGGTAATTTGGTAAAAAGCCAATTTGACATTTGCTCAGTACATTGTTTTCATTGAAGAAGTGTACGAGTCTGCTGTTAATGATAATGCAGAGGATTTTCCCAAGGTTGCTGTTGACGCATATTCCACGGTAGTTATTGGGGTCAAATTTGTCTCCATTTTTGTGGATTGGGGTGATCAGTCCTTGGTTCCAAATATTGGGGAAGATGCCAGAGCTAAGGATGATGTTAAAGAGTTTTAGTATAGCCAATTGGAATTTGTTGTCTGTATATTTGATCATTTCATTGAGGATACCATCAACACCACAGGCCTTTTTGGGTTGGAGGGTTTTTATTTTGTCCTGTAACTCATTCAATGTTATTGGAGAATCCAGTGGGTTCTGGTAGTCTTTAATATTTGATTCTAAGATCTGTATTTGATCATGTATATGTTTTTGCTCTTTATTCTTTGTTATAGAGCCAAAAATATTGGAGAAGTGGTTTACCCATACATCTCCATTTTGGATAGATAATTCTTCGTGTTGTTGTTTGTTTAGTGTTTTCCAATTTTCCCAGAAGTGGTTAGAGTCTATGGATTCTTCAATTACATTGAACTGATTTCTGACATGCTGTTCCTTCTTTTTCCGTAGTGTATTTCTGTATTGTTTTAGTGATTCACCATAGTGAAGGCGTAGACTCAGGTTTTCCGTGTCTCTATGTTTTTGGTTGGACACTCTCTCTCTCTGTAACTCTCTGTCAGACACTGTAATGTCTCTCTCTCTCTCTGTAACTCTCTGTGGGACACTGTAATGTCACTAGGGCTGTGATGATACCAGTATCGCAGTACATTTTCCATGGCAAAAATGAAAACAGGAAGCAAACTCTTTGGTCCTTTTAATAACCTGCTGTGTGTAAGATATAGTGTTCTATATCTGGGTCATAAATACATGTTCTATATCTGGGTCATTAATACATGTTCTATATCTGGGTCATAAATACATGTTCTATATCTGGGTCATTAATACATGTTCTATATCTGGGTCATTAATACATGTTCTATATCTGGGTCATAAATACATGTTCTATATCTGGGTCATTAATACATGTTCTATATCTGGGTCATAAATACATGTTCTATATCTGGGTCATTAATACATGTTCTATATCTGGGTCATTAATACATGTTCTATATCTGGGTCATAAATACATGTTCTATATCTGGGTCATAAATACATGTTCTATATCTGGGTCATAAATACATGTTCTATATCTGGGTCATTAATACATGTTCTATATCTGGGTCATTAATACATGTTCTATATCTGGGTCATAAATACATGTTCTATATCTGGGTCATAAATACATGTTCTATATCTGGGTCATAAATACATGTTCTATATCTGGGTCATAAATACATGTTCTATATCTGGGTCATAAATACATGTTCTATATCTGGGTCATAAATACATGTTCTACAGCTGGGTCATAAATACATTTACATTAGATTACATTACATTTAAGTCATTTAGCAGACGCTCTTATCCAGAGCGACTTACAAATTGGTGAATTCACCTTCTGCCATCCAGTGGAACAGCCACTTTACAATAGTGCATCTAAATCATTTAAGAGGGGGGGTGAGAAGGATTACTTTATCCTATCCTAGGTATTCCTTGAAGAGGTGGGGTTTCAGGTGTCTCCGGAAGGTGGTGATTGACTCCGCTGTCCTGGCGTCGTGGGGAGTTTGTTCCACCATTGGGGGGCCAGAGCAGCGAACAGTTTTGACTGGGCTGAGCGGGAACTGTACTTCCTCAGTGGTAGGGAGGCGAGCAGGCCAGAGGTGGATGAACGCAGTGCCCTTGTTTGAGTGTAGGGCCTGATCAGAGCCTGGAGGTACTGCGGTGCCGTTCCCCTCACAGCTCCGTAGGCAAGCACCATGGTCTTGTAGCGGATGCGAGCTTCAACTGGAAGCCAGTGGAGAGAGCGGAGGAGCGGGGTGACGTGAGAGAACTTGGGAAGGTTGAACACCAGACGGGCTGCGGCGTTCTGGATGAGTTGTAGGGGTTTAATGGCACAGGCAGGGAGCCCAGCCAACAGCGAGTTGCAGTAATCCAGACGGGAGATGACAAGTGCCTGGATTAGGACCTGCGCCGCTTCCTGTGTGAGGCAGGGTCGTACTCTGCGGATGTTGTAGAGCATGAACCTACAGGAACGGGCCACCGCCATGATGTTAGTTGAGAACGACAGGGTGTTGTCCAGGATCACGCCAAGGTTCTTAGCGCTCTGGGAGGAGGACACAATGGAGTTGTCAACCGTGATGGCGAGATCATGGAACGGGCAGTCCTTCCCCGGGAGGAAGAGCAGCTCCGTCTTGCCGAGGTTCAGCTTGAGGTGGTGATCCGTCATCCACACTGATATGTCTGCCAGACATGCAGAGATGCGATTCGCCACCTGGTCATCAGAAGGGGAAAGGAGAAGATTAATTGTGTGTCGTCTGCATAGCAATGATAGGAGAGACCATGTGAGGTTATGACAGAGCCAAGTGACTTGGTGTATAGCGAGAATAGGAGAGGGCCTAGAACAGAGCCCTGGGGGACACCAGTGGTGAGAGCGCGTGGCGAGGAGACAGATTCTCGCCACGCCACCTGGTAGGAGCGACCTGTCAGGTAGGACGCAATTCAAGCGTGGGCCGCGCCGGAGATGCCCAACTCGGAGAGGGTGGAGAGGAGGATCTGATGGTTCACAGTATCGAAGGCAGCCGATAGGTCTAGAAGGATGAGAGCAGAGGAGAGAGAGTTAGCTTTAGCAGTGCGGAGCGCCTCCGTGATACAGAGAAGAGCAGTCTCAGTTGAATGACTAGTCTTGAAACCTGACTGATTTGGATCAAGAAGGTCATTCTGAGAGAGATAGCGGGAGAGCTGGCCAAGGACGGCACGTTCAAGAGTTTTGGAGAGAAAAGAAAGAAAGGATACTGGTCTGTAGTTGTTGACATCGGAGGGGTCGAGTGTAGGTTTTTTCAGAAGGGGTGCAACTCTCGCTCTCTTGAAGACGGAAGGGACGTAGCCAGCGGTCAGGGATGAGTTGATGAGCGAAGTGAGGTAAGGGAGAAGGTCTCCGGAAATGGTCTGGAGAAGAGAGGAGGGGATAGGGTCAAGCGGGCAGGTTGTTGGGCGGCCGGCCGTCACAAGAAGCGAGATTTCATCTGGAGAGAGGGGGAGAAAGAGGTCAGAGCACAGGGTAGGGCAGTGTGAGCAGAACCAGCGGTGTCGTTTGACTTAGCAAACGAGGATCGGATGTCGTCGACCTTCTTTTCAAAATGGTTGACGAAGTCATCTGCAGAGAGGGAGGAGGGGGGAGGGGGAGGAGGATTCAGGAGGGAGGAGGATTCAGGAGGGAGGAGAAGGTGGCAAAGAGCTTCCTAGGGTTAGAGGCAGATGCTTGGAATTTAGAGTGGTAGAAAGTGGCTTTAGCAGCAGAGACAGAGGAGGAAAATGTAGAGAGGAGGGAGTGAAAGGATGCCAGGTCCGCAGGGAGCGAGTTTTCCTCCATTTCCGCTCGGCTGCCCGGAGCACTGTTCTGTGAGCTCGCAGTGAGTCGTCGAGCCACGGAGCGGGAGGGGAGGACCGAGCCGGCCTGGAGGATAGGGGACATAGAGAGTCAAAGGATGCAGAAAGGGAAGAGAGGAGGGTTGAGGAGGCAGAATCAGGAGATAGGTTGGAGAAGGTATGAGCAGAGGGAAGAGATGATAGGATGGAAGAGGAGAGAGTAGCGGGGAGAGAGAGCGAAGGTTGGGACGGCGCGATACCATCCGAGTAGGGGCAGTGTGGGAAGTGTTGGATGAGAGCGAGAGGGAAAAGGATACAAGGTAGTGGTCGGAGACTTGGAGGGGAGTTGCAATGAGGTTAGTGGAAGAACAGCATCTAGTAAAGATGAGGTCGAGCGTATTGCCTGCCTTGTGAGTAGGGGGGAAGGTGAGAGGGTGAGGTCAAAAGAGGAGAGGAGTGGAAAGAAGGAGGCAGAGAGGAATGAGTCAAAGGTAGACGTGGGGAGGTTAAAGTCGCCCAGGACTGTGAGAGGTGAGCCGTCCTCAGGAAAGGAGCTTATCAAGGCATCAAGCTCATTGATGAACTCTCCGAGGAACTTGGAGGGCGATAAATGATAAGAATGTTAAGCTTGAAAGGGCTGGTAACTGTGACAGCATGGAATTCAAAGGAGGCGATAGACAGATGGGTAAGGGGAGAAAGAGAGAATGACCACTTGGGAGAGATGAGGATCCCGGTGCCACCACCCCGCTGACCAGAAGCTCTCGGGGTGTGCGAGAACACGTGGGCGGACGAAGAGAGAGCAGTGGGAGTAGCAGTGTTATCTGTGGTGATCCATGTTTCCGTCAGTGCCAAGAAGTCGAGGACTGGAGGGAGGCATAGGCTGAGATGAACTCTGCCTTGTTGGCCGCAGATCGGCAGTTCCAGAGGCTACCGGAGACCTGGAACTCCACGTGGGTCGTGCGCGCTGGGACCACCAGATTAGGGTGGCCGCGGCCACGCGGTGTGGAGCGTTTGTATGGTCTGTGCAGAGAGGAGAGAACAGGGATAGATAGACACATAGTTGACAGGCTACAGAAGAGGCTACGCTAATGCAAAGGAGATTGGAATGACAAGTGGACTACACGTCTCGAATGTTCAGAAAGTTAAGCTTACGTAGCAAGAATCTTATTGACTAAAATGATTGAAATGATACAGTACTGCTGGAGTAGGCTAGCTGGCAGTGGCTGCGTTGTTGACACTACACTAATCAAGTCGTTCCGTCGAGTGTAATAGTTTCTACAGTGCTGCTATTCGGGGCTAGCTGGCTAGCTAGCAGTGTTGATTACGTTACGTTACATTAAAAGAACGACAATAGCTGGCTAGCTAACCTAGAAAATCGCTCTAGATTCATGTTCTATATCTGGGTCATAAATACATGTGACTCTGGATGACAACATAATGATGTTTGATTCCAACATCAGGGCTGTTTTCCTAAACAAGTTAAATCCGCTCCGTGTTTTGTTTTCATGTGCCGATACTAACGACTATGGTGATACTGGGGGCGGCAGGGTAGCCTAGTGGTTAGAGCGTAGAGGCGGCAGGGTAGCCTAGTGGTTAGAGCGTAGAGGCGGCACGGGAGCCTAGTGGTTAGAGCGTAGAGGCGGCAGGGTAGCCTAGTGGTTAGAGCGTAGAGGCGGCAGGGTAGCCTAGTGGTTAGAGCGTAGAGCGGCAGGGTAGCCTAGTGGTTAGAGCGTTGGACTAGTAATTGAAAGGTTGCAAGTTCAAATCCCTGAGCTGGGACAAGGTACAAATCTGTCGTTCTGCCCCTGAACAGGCAGTTAACCCACTGTTCCTAGGCCGTCATTGAAAATAAGAATTTGTTCTTAACTGACTTGCCTAGTAAAATAAAGGTAAAATAAATTTTAAAAACTGGTATTGTCCCGGCCCTAAATGCCACCCCCTCCATCTCTTTCTCTGTCGCTCTCTCATTCGTTCACACACTAACTCCATGGTCTCAAACGATTCCGACTCCATAGAAACAACAGAAAAACATAACACCCTCCCGAGTGGCGCAGCTTTCCAAGGCACTGCATCTCAGTGTTGAGGCGTCACTACAGACCCGGATTCCATCCCAGGCTGTGTCGCAGCCGGCCGCGACCGGGAGACTCATGGGGCAGCACACAATAGGCCCAGCGTCGTCTGGGTTTGGTCGGCCCTGGATGTCCATTTCCCATCGCGCTCTAGTGACTCCTGTGGCGGGCCGGGCGTAGTGCACGCTGACATGGTCGCCAGTTGTACTGTGTTTCCTCCGACACATTGGTGCGGCTGGCTTCCGGGTTAAGTGGGCATTGTGTCAAGAAGCAGTGCGGCTTGGTTGGGTTGTGTTTCGGGGACGCATGTCTCTCAACCTTCTCCTCTCCCGAGTCCGTACGGGAGTTGCAGCGACGAGACAAGACTGTAACTACCAATTGGACACCACGAAATTGGGGAGAAAATATATAAATAAAAATAAAACCATATTTGCATGTCCTGTGTGTTTGACTGAATTTTGTTATTGTTGTAGCCAACTTGCCCAATGATTAAAAAATAACAAATGTTGTCCCTTTTTCTCTTGTCTCATCGCTGCAACTCCCGTACGGACCCGGGAGAGGAGAAGGTCGAGAGACGTCGTCCTCTGAAACACAACCCAGCCAAGCCGCACTGCTTCTTGACGCAATACCCTCTTAACCCGGGAAGCCAGCCGCACCAATGTGTCGGAGGAAACACCGTACACCTGGCGACCGTGTCAGCGTGCACTGCGCCCGGCCTGCCACTGGAGTCACTAGAGCGCGATGGGACAAGGACATCCCTGCCGGCCAAACCCTCCCTAACCCGGACGACGCTGGGCCAATTGTGTGCTGCCCCATGGGTCTCCCGGTCGCGGGTGGCTGCGACAGAGGCTGGACTCGAACCCAGAATCTCTAGTGGCACAGCGATGCACAGCCTTAGACCCCTGGTGATGAGGTTTAACCTCCTTGTCACCCCTCTACTCTCTATATCAGACCTGGAGATGACTGTAGTCTACTGATGGTGTTACTAACCCCTCTACTCTCTGTATCAGACCTGGAGATGACTAGTCTACTGATGGTGTTACTAACCCCTCTACTCTCTGTATCAGACCTGGAGATGACTGTAGTCTACTGATGGTGTTACTAACCCCTCTACTCTCTGTATCAGACCTGGAGATGACTGTGGCCTACTGATGGTGTTACTAACCCCTCTACTCTCTGTATCAGACCTGGAGATGACTGTAGTCTACTGATGGTGTTACTAACCCCTCTACTCTCTGTATCAGACCTGGAGATGACTGTAGTCTACTGATGGTGTTACTAACCCCTCTACTCTCTGTATCAGACCTGGAGATGACTGTAGTCTACTGATGGTGTTACTAACCCCTCTACTCTCTGTATCAGACCTGGAGATGACTAGTCTACTGATGGTGTTACTAACCCCTCTACTCTCTGTATCAGACCTGGAGATGACTGTAGTCTACTGATGGTGTTACTAACCCCTCTACTCTCTGTATCAGACCTGGAGATGACTGTAGTCTACTGATGGTGTTACTAACCCCTCTACTCTCTGTATCAGACCTGGAGATGGCTGTGGCCTACTGATGGTGTTACTAACCCCTCTACTCTCTGTATCAGACCTGGAGATGACTGTAGTCTACTGATGGTGTTACTAACCCCTCTACTCTCTGTATCAGACCTGAAGATGACTGTAGTCTACTGATGGTGTTACTAACCCCTCTACTCTCTGTATCAGACCTGGAGATGACTGTAGTCTACTGATGGTGTTACTAACCCCTCTACTCTCTGTATCAGACCTGGAGATGACTAGTCTACTGATGGTGTTACTAACCCCTCTACTCTCTGTATCAGACCTGGAGATGGCTGTAGTCTACTGATGGTGTTACTAACCCCTCTACTCTCTGTATCAGACCTGGAGATGACTAGTCTACTGATGGTGTTACTAACCCCTCTACTCTCTGTATCAGACCTGGAGATGACTGTAGTCTACTGATGGTGTTACTAACCCCTCTACTCTCTGTATCAGACCTGGAGATGACTAGTCTACTGATGGTGTTACTAACCCCTCTACTCTCTGTATCAGACCTGGAGATGGCTGTGGCCTACTGATGGTGTTACTAACCCCTCTACTCTCTGTATCAGACCTGGAGATGGCTGTGGCCTACTGGAACCTGGTTCTAACTGGTCGATTCAAGTTCCTGGACCTCTGGAACAGGTTTCTATTGGTGAGTGGATGCCAGTCTGTATTAATGGCTGTTCCCTAAATAATATACTACTCTGGACAGAGTCTCGGTGTTTCCTCCATGTATTGATAGTCTATGGTGATGTCATCTATCTGTGTGATTTAATGCAGGAGCATCATAATCTCTGATGTCATCCATCTGTGTGATTAATGCAGGAGCATCATTATCTCTGATGTCATCTATCTGTGTGATTAATGCAGGAGCATCATAAGCGGTCGATCCCCAAAGACACGTGGAACCTGCTACTGGACTTTGGCAACATGATCGCAGACGACATGTCCAACTACGACGAGGAAGGTGAGATATAACCACCTATTAAGGATGGGTCCCAAATGGCACCTTTTCCTACATTTACATTTAAGTCATTTAGCAGACGCTCTTATCCAGAGCGACTTACAAATTGGTGAATTCACCTTCTGACATCAGTGGAACAGCCACTTTACAATAGTGCATCTAAATCATTTAAGGGGGGTGAGAAGGATTGCTTTATCCTATCCTAGGTATTCCTTGAAGAGGTGGGGTTTCAGGTGTCTCCGGAAGGTGGTGATTGACTCCTGTGCTCTGCTTTTGACCAGGGCCCATAGTGCACTAGATACGGATTAGGGTTCCATTTGAAACGCAGACAAACATTTCTGTAGGACCAATAAAACACACACTAATCCACACCCCTGACCTCAGATCCAGGATTCCTCTACCCCCTTATCCATAACCACTAGGCGTATGACTAAGATCTGACCTGGAGTCAGCAGTTAGGGATTGGGACTTGACTACCATACAGCGCAATCACCTATTAAAACATTTCTGCCAATCACTTACCATGCAGCTAATCATGTGACCCTTTTCTGCCCACTCAGGAGCTTGGCCTGTCCTCATAGACGACTTTGTGGAATTTGCCCGGCCAATCGTGACAGGGGGCAAGCGTAAAACCATATAGGTCATACCCAGTTCCCAGCAGGGGCTGGCGATTTTATACACACCAGCCAAAAAGAGACTTCTACAAGACTGTCCAAGTTTGTGAGACTGAGCTGCCAATCAGGGGCCGGGGAGCGACATGACAGCCAATCGGAGAGAAGGAAAACAACAACAGGAAGAGGAAGTTATCCTTTTCTTTGTTTTGAGACCGAGTCACTCCGGGAGGCGGGCTGTTAGCAGGGGGTGGGATCGTCGCGGAGCTATGAGCTCTGCTCCCATTGGCTGGCTGGATCAGACTGATCGGCCAACGACTACAGTACCCAAACACCAGCCACCATCAGATCAGTGGGCGTGTCTGTAGATTCTAGAACTGGTGCTCTGGTCCCACCCCCTAGCTGCAGCCCCCCAACCCCGCCCCTCCTTACTAAAGAATGACCAGGGAGAGCAAACAGAACGGCAGAGCGGGGCGGATGGTTTGCTCTCTGCAGCAGACAGACAGAATGGTGTGATATTTGATCCAGTGGAGGCTGCAGAGAGGAGGACGGCTCATCATAATGGCTGGAACGGAGCAAACGGAATGTTATCAAACACCTGGAAACCATGGAAAACATGTGTTTGATGTAGTTGATACCATTCCACTGATTCCGATCTAGTCATTACCACGAACATGTCCTCCCCAATTAAGGTGCCACCAGCCTCCTGTGGTCTGAACCCACAGTAGTAAGACGTGTCCTCTCTGCCGCCCATTGGTGGATGAACTAGGAGCTCGGAGGTTCTGCATGTGTTTCTGGTTGAGCGTTAGCGGCTGGACGGAGGAACAACAACTACTTTTTTTTATTATTATCATTGAGTTTCTTCTCATCAGAGGTGAGGGGTGTGGTCGTCATCCAATGTTCTCATCCAATCCAACGTCAGTGTAATGTTCTGCTTCCATTTCAATCTAAAGTGTAAAAGTTGGGTCAGTTTTGTTGTTAATATGTGTGAGGTTCAGGGTCTATATCCACAAGGCGTCTGAGAGTACGAGTGCTGACCTGGGATCAGTTTAGCCTTTTAGATCATAATGAATACTAGAGAGAGGACCAGATCCTAGTGCTGATCTGGGATCAGGTTAGTCTTTTAGATCATAGTGAGTGAGAGGACCAGAGAGGACCAGATCCTAGTGCTGATCTGGGATCAGTTTAGTCTTTTAGATCATAGTGAGTGAGAGGACCAGAGAGGACCTACTCTGAGACGCTTTAGGAATACAGGCCCAGTTCAGATCCACTCTGGTATTCAGATAGAACCGAACCGACCGACAGAGCAGCATGCTTTTAAAGCTCAACACCAGCAGAAATACTATTGCTCCAGTTGGAACAGACTGTGACCATAGGATTCATGTGTTAGATATACCATTTTAGAATAATGAATATGATACAATATAAAGACGACACAATGACATTTATAATCGTGAGAGAGAGGACGAAGTATTTGAAATGCGTACGAGGTCCACAGATTTCTAGGCCGTGTCCCAAACTGTACCCCATTCCCTGTATAGTACTGGTAAAAAAAGTAGTGCTCTATATAGGGAACAGGTTTGCCCATTTGGGATGTGCCATGTCTCCAAGCTTTCTGTTTGATTTGAGTTTGTTTGTTTGGGGTGTAAATGTTCACATCACCAGAGACCTTGACTGTTGGTCTGGCAGTTGTTTTATTTTCACAAGCAACGCACAGGAAGTTGAATCTATGAATCGTATTCAGTCTACAACACTGTTCATTGTTGAATCTATGAATCATATTCAGTCTACAACATTGTATATAGTTGAATCTATGAATCGTATTCAGTCTACAACACTGTATATAGTTCATAGTTGAATCTATGAATCGTATTCAGTCTACAACACTGTATATAGTTCATAGTTGAATCTATGAATCATATTCAGTCTACAACACTGTATATAGTTCATAGTTGAATCTATGAATCGTATTCAGTCTACAACACTGTATGTAGTTCATAGTTGAATCTATGAATCGTATTCAGTCTACAACACTGTATATAGTTCATAGTTGAATCTATGAATCGTATTCAGTCTACAACACTGTATATAGTTCATAGTTGAATCTATGAATCGTATTCAGTCTACAACACTGTATGTAGTTCATAGTTGTATACTGAATACGATTCATAGATTCAACACTGTACATAGTTCATAGTTGAATCTATGAATCGTATTCAGTCTACAACACTGTATATAGTTCATAGTTGAATCTATGAATCGTATTCAGTCTACAACACTGTATGTAGTTCATAGTTGTATACTGAATACGATTCATGATTCAACACTGTATATAGTTCATTGTTGAATCTATGAATCATATTCAGTCTACAACACTGTATATAGTTCATAGTTGAATCTATGAATCGTATTCAGTCTACAACACTGTATATAGTTCATAGTTGAATCTATGAATCGTATTCAGTCTACAACACTGTATGTAGTTCATAGTTGTATACTGAATACGATTCATACATTCAACACTGTATATAGTTCATTGTTGAATCTATGAATCGTATTCAGTCTACAACACTGTATATAGTTTGTAGTTGAATCTATGAATCGTATTCAGTCTACAACACTGTATATAGTTCATTGTTGAATCAATGAATCGTATTCAGTCTATAACACTGTATATAGTTCATAGTTGAATCTATGAATCGTATTCAGTCTACAACACTGTATATAGTTCGTAGTTGAATCTATGAATCGTATTCAGTCTACAACACTGTATATAGTTCGTAGTTGAATCTATGAATCGTATTCAGTCTACAACACTGTATATAGTTCATAGTTGAATCTATGAATCGTATTCAGTCTACAACACTGTATATAGTTCATAGTTGAATCTATGAATCGTATTCAGTCTACAACACTGTATATAGTTTGTAGTTGGAAGAGAGAGAGAGATACGTCCTCTGAGCCTCCTACACTCAGGTACGCGCTGAGAGAGTGTCCAATGTGTTGACGTGTATCGACAGGAGAAGACAGAGACTATGGAAGAGAGAGAGACGTCCTCTGAGCCTCCTACACTCAGGTACGCGCTGAGAGAGTGTCCAATGTGTTGACGTGTATCGACAGGAGAAGACAGAGACTATGGAAGAGAGAGAGAGACGTCCTCTGAGCCTCCTACACTCAGGTACGCGCTGAGAGAGTGTCCAATGTGTTGACGTGTATCGACAGGAGAAGACAGAGACTATGGAAGAGAGAGAGAGAGACGTCCTCTGAGCCTCCTACACTCAGGTACGCGCTGAGAGAGTGTCCAATGTGTTGATGTGTATCGACAGGAGAAGACAGAGACTATGGAAGAGAGAGAGAGACGTCCTCTGAGCCTCCTACACTCAGGTACGCGCTGAGAGAGTGTCCAATGTGTTGACGTGTATCGACAGGAGAAGACAGAGACTATGGAAGAGAGAGAGAGAGACGTCCTCTGAGCCTCCTACACTCAGGTACGCGCTGAGAGAGTGTCCAATGTGTTGACTGTCTGAGCTTTACTCATATTCACTATTATTTTCACTGAGAGAAAAGAAAAAGCATTTAAAACATTTGTCATTGTTCTGCTATGGAGACGTTCTACATGACTTTGTTTTGGCAACGGAAGGTCCCGTCAATAAAGCATGTTGTTTTTAACAAAAAATGGAACGAGACTTTGGATCCATCTGTTCTGTTGAAAGTTTCATTAAGATTAGTGAGCTCACATGACAGAGAATGTGCCCCAAACACAGAGATGTTAAGAGATCACAACGTTATCTCTGTCCCATTATGGCGTCTGTGAGAGCACGGGCAGCGCGGTTGAGAATGAGAGGGTGGGAAGCTTTTAGGGACAGTTTAGGTGCAAAGGTTAAGGATGAGGGGGGTTGTGAGGGAGGGGTTGAGGCAGAGGGGGTTGGTTTGTTGTTGGTGAGAATGAGAGAGGGTTTAGAGGTGATGAGGGGGTTGTGAGGGAGGGGTTGAGGCAGAGGGGGTTGGTTTGTTGTTGGTGAGAATGAGAGAGGGTTTAGAGGTGATGAGGGGTAACAAGGGAGGGGGTTGGTTTGTTGTTGGTCAGAATTAGAGAGGGTGTAGAGGTGATGAGGGTAACAAGGGAGCCCTCTAACCCTCCTACCCTCCCTTCCTCCAGCCCTCTAACCCTCCAGCCCTCTAACCCTCCAGCCCTCTAACCCTCCAGCCCTCTAACCCTCCAGCCCTCTAACCCTTCAGCCCTCTAACCCCCAGCCCTCTAACCCCCAGCCCTCTAACCCCCAGCCCTCTAACCCTCCAGCCCTCTAACCCTCCAGCCCTCCAGCCCTCTAGCCCTCTAACCCTCTAACCCTCTAACCCTCCAGCCCTCCAGCCCTCTAGCCTTCTAACCCTCTAGCCTTCTAACCCTCCAGCCTTCTAGCCCTCCAGCCCTCTAACCCTCCAGCCCTCTAACCCTCCAGCCCTCTAACCCTCCAACCCTCTAATCCTCCAACCCTCTAATCCTCCAGCCCTCTAACCCTCCAGCCCTCTAACCCTCCAGCCCTCTAACCCCCCAGCCCTCTAACCCCCCAGCCCTCTAACCCCCAACCCTTTAATCCTCCAACCCTTTAATCCTCCAGCCCTCTAACCCTCCAGCCCTCCAGCCCTCCAGCCCTCTAGCCCTCTAACCCTCTAACCCTCCAGCCCTCTAACCCTCCAGCCCTCTAACCCTCTAATCCTCCAGCCCTCTAACCCTCCAGCCCTCTAACCCTCCAGCCCTCTAACCCTCCAGCCCTCTAACCCTCCAGCCCTCTAACCCTCTAGCCCTCTAACCCTCCAGCCTTCTAACCCTCCAGCCCTCTAACCCTCCAGCCCTCTAACCCTCTAATCCTCCAGCCCTCTAACCCTTTAACCCTCCAGCCCTCTAACCCTCCAGCCCTCTAACCCTCCAGCCCTCTAACCCCCAGCCCTCTAACCCCCAGCCCTCTAACCCCCAGTCCTCTAACCCTCTAATCCTCCAGCCCTCTAACCCTCTAATCCTCTAACCCTCTAATCCTCCAGCCCTCTAACCCTCTAATCCTCTAACCCTCTAATCCTCCAGCCCTCTAACCCTTTAACCCTCTAACCCTCCAGCCTTCTAACCCTCCAGCCCTCTAACCCTCCAGCCCTGGCAGTAGCCCTGGAGTTCTGGGGACGAGGGTATTGCCTTTTTAGGAGACACCTGATCACAGCCCAGTGCCTCTACACACACAGAGGCTGCTGATAAAGATGTGTGTTAGACTGAGTGAGAGAGTGACTGGTGATTAGGCTGATAGATGAGCTCAGAGCTATGGGGGCGGGGACTGAACTGGACTGCTACCGTTCACAGTTAAAAAGAGAGCTCCAACCACGGCACGTCCCCATCCAGTTTAGGAAGGACACCCCATTGGATTACCAGAACAGAGAGCAACACAGCGAGTGACAGCGTCAGAGAGCCTTCTAGGTGGACCAGACAGACGGTGGGCTGTTTTTGTTTGCCAGCAGGTTGAGGAGAAGCTCTGTCTGTTTAACCAGAGGAACACTATCTCAGGCTTCTAGAAGCTCTGTCTGTTTAACCAGAGGAACACTATCTCAGGCTTCTAGAAGCTCTGTCTGTTTAACCAGAGGAACACTATCTCAGGCTTCTAGAAGCTCTGTCTGTTTAACCAGAGGAACACTATCTCAGGCTTCTAGAAGCTCTGTCTGTTTAACCAGAGGAACACTATCTCAGGCTTCTAGAAGCTCTGTCTGTTTAACCAGAGGAACACTATCTCAGGCTTCTAGAAGCTCTGTCTGTTTAACCAGAGGAGGCACTAGAAGCTCTCAGGCTTCTAGAAGCTCTGTCTGTTTAACCAGAGGAACACTATCTCAGGCTTCTAGAAGCTCTGTCTGTTTAACCAGAGGAACACTATCTCAGGCTTCTAGAAGCTCTGTCTGTTTAACCAGAGGAACACTATCTCAGGCTTCTAGAAGCTCTGTCTGTTTAACCAGAGGAACACTATCTCAGGCTTCTAGAAACTCTGTCTGTTTAACCAGAGGAACACTATCTCAGGCTTCTAGAAGCTCTGTCTGTTTAACCAGAGGAACACTATCTCAGGCTTCTAGAAGCTCTGTCTGTTTAACCAGAGGAACACTATCTCAGGCTTCTAGAAGCTCTGTCTGTTTAACCAGAGGAACACCATCTCAGGCTTCTAGAAGCTCTGTCTGTTTAACCAGAGGAACACTATCTCAGGCTTCTAGAAGCTCTGTCTGTTTAACCAGAGGAACACTATCTCAGGCTTCTAGAAGCTCTGTCTGTTTAACCAGAGGAACACTATCTCAGGCTTCTAGAAGCTCTGTCTGTTTAACCAGAGGAACACTATCTCAGGCTTCTAGAAGCTCTGTCTGTTTAACCAGAGGAACACTATCTCAGGCTTCTAGAAGCTCTGTCTGTTTAACCAGAGGAACACTATCTCAGGCTTCTAGAAGCTCTGTCTGTTTAACCAGAGGAACACTATCTCAGGCTTCTAGAAGCTCTGTCTGTTTAACCAGAGGAACACCATCTCAGGCTTCTAGAAGCTCTGTCTGTTTAACCAGAGGAACACTATCTCAGGCTTCTAGAAGAGGACTATAGTGTCTTGGGAGTCAGACTGTTTCTGAGAGACTCTGTCTACCTAGAGCCTGTGTCCTCTATAACCCGTAGAGAGACTGTCTACCTAGAGCCTGTGTCCTCTATAACCGGTAGAGAGACTGTCTACCTAGAGCCTGTGTCCTCTATAACCCGTAGAGAGACTGTCTACCTAGAGCCTGTGTTCTCTATAACTGGTCGAGAGACTGTCTACCTAGAGCCTGTGTTCTCTATAACCGGTAGAGAGACTGTCTACCTAGAGCCTGTGTCCTCTATAACCCGTAGAGAGACTGTCTACCTAGAGCCTGTGTCCTCTATAACCCGTAGAGAGACTGTCTACCTAGAGCCTGTGTCCTCTATAACTGGTAGAGAGACTGTCTACCTAGAGCCTGTGTTCTCTATAACTGGTAGAGAGACTGTCTACCTAGAGCCTGTGTTCTCTATAACCGGTAGAGAGACTGTCTACCTAGAGCCTGTGTCCTCTATAACCGGTCGAGAGACTGTCTACCTAGAGCCTGTGTCCTCTATAACCGGTCGAGAGACTGTCTACCTAGAGCCTGTGTCCTCTATAACCCGTAGAGAGACTGTCTACCTAGAGCCTGTGTCCTCTATAACCCGTAGAGAGACTGTCTACCTAGAGCCTGTGTCCTCTATAACCCGTAGAGAGACTGTCTACCTAGAGCCTGTGTCCTCTATAACCCGTAGAAGACTGTCTACCTAGAGCCTGTGTCCTCTATAACCGGTCGAGAGACTGTCTACCTAGAGCCTGTGTCCTCTATAACCCGTAGAGAGACTGTCTACCTAGAGCCTGTGTCCTCTATAACCCGTAGAGAGACTGTCTACCTAGAGCCTGTGTCCTCTATAACCCGTAGAGAGACTGTCTACCTAGAGCCTGTGTCCTCTATAACCCGTAGAGAGACTGTCTACCTAGAGCCTGTGTCCTCTATAACCCGTAGAGAGACTGTCTACCTAGAGCCTGTGTCCTCTATAACCCGTAGAGAGACTGTCTACCTAGAGCCTGTGTCCTCTATAACCCGTAGAGAGACTGTCTACCTAGAGCCTGTGTCCTCTATAACCCGTAGAGAGACTGTCTACCTAGAGCCTGTGTCCTCTATAACCCGTAGAGAGACTGTCTACCTAGAGCCTGTGTCCTCTATAACCCGTAGAGAGCCTGTGTCCTCTATAACCTGTAGAGAGCCTGTGTCCTCTATAACCCGTAGAGAGCCTGTGTCCTCTATAACCCGTAGAGAGCCTGTGTCCTCTATAACCTGTAGAGAGACTGTCTACCTGGAGCCTGTGTCCTCTATAACCCGTAGAGAGACTGTCTACCTGGAGCCTGTGTCCTCTATAACCGGTAGAGAGACTGTCTACCTAGAGCCTGTGTCCTCTATAACCCGTAGAGAGACTGTCTACCTAGAGCCTGTGTCCTCTATAACCGGTAGAGAGACTGTCTACCTAGAGCCTGTGTCCTCTATAACCCGTAGAGAGACTGTCTACCTAGAGCCTGTGTCCTCTATAACCCGTAGAGACTGTCTACCTAGAGCCTGTGTCCTCTATAACCCGTAGAGAGACTGTCTACCTAGAGCCTGTGTCCTCTATAACCCGTAGAGAGCCTGTGTCCTCTATAACCTGTAGAGAGCCTGTGTCCTCTATAACCCGTAGAGAGCCTGTGTCCTCTATAACCCGTAGAGAGCCTGTGTCCTCTATAACCTGTAGAGACTGTCTACCTGGAGCCTGTGTCCTCTATAACCCGTAGAGAGACTGTCTACCTGGAGCCTGTGTCCTCTATAACCGGTAGAGAGACTGTCTACCTAGAGCCTGTGTCCTCTATAACCCGTAGAGAGACTGTCTACCTAGAGCCTGTGTCCTCTATAACCCGTAGAGAGCCTGTGTCCTCTATAACCTGTAGAGAGCCTGTGTCCTCTATAACCCGTAGAGAGCCTGTGTCCTCTATAACCCGTAGAGAGCCTGTGTCCTCTATAACCTGTAGAGAGACTGTCTACCTGGAGCCTGTGTCCTCTATAACCCGTAGAGACTGTCTACCTGGAGCCTGTGTCCTCTATAACCGGTAGAGAGACTGTCTACCTAGAGCCTGTGTCCTCTATAACCCGTAGAGAGACTGTCTACCTAGAGCCTGTGTCCTCTATAACCGGTAGAGAGACTGTCTACCTAGAGCCTGTGTCCTCTATAACCCGTAGAGAGACTGTCTACCTAGAGCCTGTGTCCTCTATAACCCGTAGAGAGACTGTCTACCTAGAGCCTGTGTCCTCTATAACCTGTAGAGAGCCTGTGTCCTCTATAACCTGTAGAGAGCCTGTGTCCTCTATAACCCGTAGAGAGCCTGTGTCCTCTATAACCCGTAGAGAGCCTGTGTCCTCTATAACCTGTAGAGAGACTGTCTACCTGGAGCCTGTGTCCTCTATAACCCGTAGAGAGACTGTCTACCTGGAGCCTGTGTCCTCTATAACCGGTAGAGAGACTGTCTACCTAGAGCCTGTGTCCTCTATAACCCGTAGAGAGACTGTCTACCTAGAGCCTGTGTCCTCTATAACCGGTAGAGAGACTGTCTACCTAGAGCCTGTGTCCTCTATAACCCGTAGAGAGACTGTCTACCTAGAGCCTGTGTCCTCTATAACCGGTAGAGAGACTGTCTACCTTGGAGCCTGTGTCCTCTATAACCGGTAGAGAGACTGTCTACCTGGAGCCTGTGTCCTCTATAACCCGTAGAGAGACTGTCTACCTGGAGCCTGTGTCCTCTATAACCCGTAGAGAGACTGTCTACCTGGAGCCTGTGTCCTCTATAACCCGTAGAGAGACTGTCTACCTGGAGCCTGTGTCCTCTATAACCCGTAGAGAGACTGTCTACCTGGAGCCTGTGTCCTCTATAACCCGTAGAGAGACTGTCTACCTGGAGCCTGTGTCCTCTATAACCGGTAGAGAGACTGTCTACCTAGAGCCTGTGTCCTCTATAACCCGTAGAGAGCCTGTGTCCTCTATAACCCGTAGAGAGACTGTCTACCTGAGCCTGTGTCCTCTAGCTGCGTCAGTCAGTCGGTCTTCCTATTGAAACCTACATTACAGCCCATCCTTTGTTTTGGTCTGGGTTGGTGGGCATCTGAGCCCTAACCCTCATGGAGAAGTTCCAGGCTGGGATGGTCCTAGCGGGGTGGGGGACGCGCTGGGCTACCGTAAGGGCCGCTGGGAGAGCTGCCCCTCTGGGACACAGATCCAGGAAGAGCTGGCCTCTCTGGGGGCCTTGGGGCTCTGAAACTGGACCCTGACAACTGGCCCCTCAGCGACGGAGCCCTGATGCACATGACCACCGCTGAGGCCCTCATCACAGGTGAGGACGGGACATACCCACGGAGGTTAGAGGAGGGTGGATGGGTAGATGGGGGTTAGGGAACATAGAGGGTGGAGGGTAGGGGACATGGAGGGTTAGGGGACATGGAGGGTTAGAGGAGGGTTAGGGACCTGGAGGGTTAGGGGACCTGGAGGGTTAGGGGACCTGGAGGGTTAGGGGACCTGGAGGGTTAGGGGACATGGAGGGTTAGGGGACATGGAGGGTTAGGGGACATGGAGGGTTAGGGGACATGGAGGGTTAGGGGACCTGGAGGGTTAGGGGACCTGGAGGGTTAGGGGACATGGAGGGTTAGGGGACATGGAGGGTTAGGGGACATGGAGGGTTAGGGGACCTGGAGGGTTAGGGGACATGGAGGGTTAGGGGACCTGGAGGGTTAGGGGACATGGAGGGTTAGAGGACATGGAGGGTTAGGGGACATGGAGGGTTAGGGGACATGGAGGGTTGGTGCTAGTTGACCATGCGAGAAGGGATGTATAGTATACAGTACTTCCTCATTGGTTCCAACAATATTATCACTTCATGACCTTCTATGATACAGTGTAAGCCTAGTAAAGGGAACTAAAATAGAATAGCAGTAGAATGATTGCTATGCATTGTGGAGCTCTCAGAGACAGTGAGAGCACCAGTAGTTTGGTGTTTCTCTCATTCACACAGACACATTCACTCACTTACTCTCCTCGCCCACCTAAACCTCCTGTCTCCTCCATCTCACACACACACACACCTAAACTTCCTGTCTCCGCCATCTCACACACATACACACCTAAACCTCCTGTCTCTTCCATCTCACAAACACATACACCTAAACCTCATGTCTCTTCCATCTCACACACACATACACCTAAACCTCATATTTCCTCCATCTCACTCTCCTCGCCCACCTAAACCTCCTGTCTCCTCCATCTCACACACACACACACCTAAACCTCCTGTCTCCTCCATCTCACACACACACACACCTAAACCTCCTGTCTCCTCCATCTCACACACACACACACCTAAACCTCCTGTCTCCTCCATCTCACACACACACACACCTAAACCTCCTGTCTCCTCCATCTCACACACACACACACCTAAACCTCCTGTCTCCTCCATCTCACACACACACACACCTAAACCTCCTGTCTCCTCCATCTCTCACACACATACACCTAAACCTCCTGTCTCCTCCATCTCTCACACACACACACCTAAACCTCCTGTCTCCTCCATCTCACACACACACACACCTAAACCTCCTGTCTCCTCCATCTCACACACACACACACACCTAAACCTCCTGTCTCCTCCATCTCACACACACACACACCTAAACCTCCTGTCTCCTCCATCTCACACACACACCTAAACCTCCTGTCTCCTCCATCTCTCACACACATACACCTAAACCTCCTGTCTCCTCCATCTCTCACACACATACACCTAAACCTCATGTCTCCTCCATCTCACACACACACACCTAAACCTCCTGTCTCCTCCATCTCTCTCACACACACACACCTAAAACTCCTGTCTCCTCGATCTCTCTCACACACACACCTAAACCTCCTGTCTCCTCCATCTCTCACACACACACACCTAAACCTCCTGTCTCCTCCATCTCACACACACACACACCTAAACCTCCTGTCTCCTCCATCTCACACACACACCTAAACCTCCTGTCTCCTCCATCTCTCACACACACACCCCTAAACCTCCTGTCTCCTCCGTCTTACTCTCCTCGCCCACCTAAACCTCCTGTCTCCTCCATCTTACTCTCCTCGCCCACCTAAACCTCCTATCTCCTCCATCTTACTCTCCTCGCCCACCTAAACCTCCTATCTCCTCCATCACACACACACACCTGTCCAGTCTGCTTTTACAGAGAGACGAGAATAGCAGTCTGTGGAAACTCCTAATCACTCAATGGGACATATTTCTTCCGGACAATGCCTGGCCGACACCATAATCCCTATAGCAGTCAGAAATGACTCAGCGCAGGCCGTAATCCCCAACACCTTCACAGGTCATCACATCTACTCTTCATCTCTTCATCAGAGGAGGCTAGCCTGGTCCCCAGATCTGTTTGTGCTGTCTTGACAACTCCTATGGTCATGGCAATGGAATTAGCAAGACCAGAGGAGTTCATAGTGGAGGGAAAAGAACCCAACTGTCACACTTGAGTAAAAGTAAAGATGCCTTAATAGAAAATGACTCAAGTAAAAATGAAAGTCACCCAGTAAAATACTACTTGAGTAAAAGTATAAAAGTATTTGGTTTTAAATATACTTCAGTTTCAAAAATAAATGTATTTGCTGAAATATCAGAGGCAGTAGGGATGTGTGTGAATTAGACAATTTTTCTGTCATGATAAACATTCAAAATGTAAGGCGTAAAAAGTAAATAATTTCCTTTAGGAATGTAAGTGAAGTAAAAGTTGACAAAAATATAAATAGTAAATTAAAGTACAGACTACTTAAGTAGTACTTTCAAGTATTTTTTTTACTTGAAGTACTTTACACAACTGGGAGTTAGCAAGACAACAGGAACAGATCTGGGACCAGGCTGGAGTTCTATAGGTGGACAGCCTGACGGGACAACACACACGTCGCCTAGCAACCGCTGGCCTGGACGTGTGGAGCTGCCAGATCAGATAAGTCCAAAATAGAACTAGGGAGGAGAACATGAGCCCGTCCTCGGGCAGAGCAGAACAATAGAGGGACCAGGTCTCATCACAGTCGCTCTCCCCCTTGGTGATCCTGTATGGTATTTGGCCGGTGGATGGTGTTCAAAGCCAGCAGTGCTCCTGTAGAGAGATGACAGCCTTACGGATAAGCCTACTGCTTAGCTGCATTCCAACAACCCAGCCTGGGAGGTGTCCCAAATGGCTCCCTATTCCCTATGTAGTGCACTACTTTAGACCAGGCTCACACTCCATAAGACTCTGGAAATGTAGTGCACTATATAAGGAATAGGGTGTAATTTGGGACTCTCTCCAAGTCAGGCCAGAAAACCACCATGAATCACTGACAGGGGCTGGAACCAAACAATACAGATCTGATCTATAGCACAGATCATAGAGAGGAGAGGAGGAGGTGGGGAGAGGAGAGGAGGAGGTGAGGAGGGGAGGGGAGAGGGAGAGGAGGAGGGGGAGAGGAGGAGAGAGGGAGAGGAGGAGAGGAGGAGGTGGTGAGGGGGGAAGAGGAGGACAGGAGGAGGGAGGAGAGGGAGGGGGAGATGAGAGGAGGAGAGGAGGGAGGTGGGGAGGGAGGTGAGGGGGAGGGGGGAGGAGAGGAGGTGGAGAGGGGAGGAGGAGGAGGGGGGAGGAGGGAGGAGGGGGAGGGATGAGGGGAGGATGAGGACAGGAGGAGGGAGGAGGGAGGGGGAGATGAGGGAGGAGAGAGGAGAGGAGGAGGTGGGGGGAGATGAGGGAGGAGAGGGAGGAGGTGGGGAGAGGTGAGGGGGAGGGGAGGAGTGGAGAGGAGGAGAGAGGAGGGGAGAGAGGAGGAGGAGGACAGGAGGAGGGAGGAGAGGAGAGGGGGGAGGATGAGGGAGGAGAGGAGGATGAGGACAGGAGGAGGGAGGAGAGGAGAGGGGGGGGATGAGGGAGGAGAGGAGGAGAGGAGGAGGTGGGGAGAGGTGAGGGGGAGGGGAGGAGTGGAGAGGAGGAGAGAGGAGGTGGAGAGGGGGAGGAAGATTTCAGTTTATCTAGTCTAGGCCCACGCAGGTAAAGGCCTAGGTTATAAACTCTGATCTGGGTCCATATTCACTAAACATCTGAGAGTAGGAGTACTGATGTGGTATCCATGTTCCTTGTTAGATTATAATGAATGGACAGATAGGAAATGATCCTAGATCAGCACTCCTACTCTGAAACGCTTAATACACACTGTCCCTGATCCATATACCACAGGGACAGAGAGAAGAGGGGGCTGTCAATGTATTTCTTGGCCCACGCAAGTATAGGCCTCTATTACAGCTAAGGTCGGCCTACGTATCACGAGAACAGTGATTCTGGGCATGTATTTTTAAAGCATCCCAGAGAAGGATGTTATCTGTCCATGTTATCTTATTCATTATGACCTAACATGGAGAAATGGTCCTAGACCAGTGCTCTTACTTTGAGATGCTTTGTGAAGATCAAACCGGATGTGTAACTAAGCATAGGTCAAACAGCAACAGGTACACAACATCAAACCCCTCCTTGATAAAGTAGGGATGTACACAAACCCTATCCGGCTCGAAGGACCATGAAAACGAGACGGATAGGAACAATTGTCCTGGAACAAGGGGAACGGGCTTCAGAGATGGTACATCAAGACATGACCGGTTAGATTGCAGGCAACTGGTTCTAAACACAGGTTCTGTTCCAACTGGCACCCTTTTCCCATAGTCCACTATTTCTGACTGGGGCCTATTCCACATGGTGCACTACGTTTGACCCGAGCCACATGGGCCCTGGTCAGAAGTAATGCACTATAATAGAGGGTGCCATTTAGGAGCCAGACAGTGTAGAGAATAGGGTTCTATTTAGGAGGTAGAGAATAGGGTTCTATTTAGGAGGTAGAGAATAGGGTTATATTTAGAAGGTAGACAGTGTAGAGAATAGGGTTCTATTTAAGAGGTAGACAGTGTAGAGAATAGGGTTCTATTTAGGAGGTAGACGGTGCAGTGAATAGGGTTCTATTTAGGAGGTAGACGGTGTAGAGAATAGGGTTCTATTTAGGAGGTAGACAGTGTAGTGAATTGGGTTCTATTTAGGAGGTAGACAGTGTACAGAATAGGGTTATATTTAGGAGGTAGACAGTGTACAGAATAGGGTTCTATTTAGGAGGTAGACAGTGTAGTGAATTGGGTTCTATTTAGGAGGTAGACAGTGTACAGAATAGGGTTATATTTAGGAGGTAGACGGTGTACAGAATTGGTTTCTATTTAGGAGGTAGACGGTGTACAGAATTGGTTTCTATTTAGGAGGTAGACAGTGTACAGAATAGGGTTCTATTTAGGAGGTAGACGGTGTAGAGAATAGGGTTCTATTTAAGAGGTAGACAGTGTACAGAATAGGGTTCTATTTAAGAGGTAGACAGTGTAGAGAATAGGGTTCTATTTAAGAGGTAGACAGTGTACAGAATAGGGTTCTATTTAAGAGGTAGACGGTGTAGAGAATAGGGTTCTATTTAAGAGGTAGACGTGTACAGAATAGGGTTCTATTTAGGAGGTAGACAGTGTAGAGAATAGGGTTCTATTTAAGAGGTAGACAGTGTACAGAATAGGGTTCTATTTAGGAGGTAGACAGTGTAGAGAATAGGGTTCTATTTAAGAGGTAGACAGTGTACAGAATAGGGTTCTATTTAAGAGGTAGACGGTGTAGAGAATAGGGTTCTATTTAAGAGGTAGACGTGTACAGAATAGGGTTCTATTTAGGAGGTAGACAGTGTAGAGAATAGGGTTCTATTTAAGAGGTAGACAGTGTACAGAATAGGGTTCTATTTAGGAGGTAGACAGTGTAGAGAATAGGGTTCTATTTAAGAGGTAGACGGTGTAGAGAATAGGGTTCTATTTAAGAGGTAGACGGTGTAGAGAATAGGGTTCTATTTAAGAGGTAGACAGTGTAGAGAATAGGGTTCTATTTAAGAGGTAGACGGTGTAGAGAATAGGGTTCTATTTAAGAGGTAGACGGTGTAGAGAATAGGGTTCTATTTAAGAGGTAGACGGTGTAGAGAATAGGGTTCTATTTAAGAGGTAGACGTGTACAGAATAGGGTTCTATTTAGGAGGTAGACAGTGTAGAGAATAGGGTTCTATTTAAGAGGTAGACAGTGTACAGAATAGGGTTCTATTTAGGAGGTAGACAGTGTAGAGAATATGGTTCTATTTAAGAGGTAGACAGTGTAGAGAATAGGGTTCTATTTAGGAGGTAGACGGTGTACAGAATAGGGTTCTATTTAGGAGGTAGACAGTGTACAGAATAGGGTTCTATTTAGGAGGTAGACGGTATAGAGAATAGGGTTCTATTTTGGAGGTAGACGGTGTAGTGAAGGGTATTCACACCGCTTGTCTTGTCTGGTAAACTAGGATGAGAAATGATGGAAGGAATGATTTTCATTCAGATACTTTGACACCAGAAATACTCCACCACTGACACTCCTCTTCTTTACTCTCACACTGACTGGAACAGCCCACCCCTCTCTCCCTGACACCCGTCTGGGCCCACCCCTCTCTCCCTGACACCCGTCTGGGCCCACCCCTCTCTCCCTGACACCCGTCTGGGCCCACCCCTGGGCCCACCCTCTCGCCCTCTCTCCCTGACACCTGTCTCCCTGGTTCCTCCCTGTCCTGGGTGTGTATCCTGAGTCCCTGAGCCCAAAGCCCTCTGCTCCTGAATCAGAGGTGACAATGACACACACACACACACCACACAAATGACACACACAAAAGGATATGCACAAACCCATGACTCACACGTGTGAGCCCCCCCCCCCCCAGCAGATCACATGGTATAATCTAAGCACAGCAGGCTGAACATCTAAACATAGACTCTCATCTGGCTGGTACGTCAAACATGCCACAGCCCCCACGGACAGACAGTGTCTGACTCCCAACCACTCTGTGTGTGTGTGTGTGTGTGTGTGTGTGTGTGTGTGTGTGTGTGTGTGTGTGTGTGTGTGTGTGAGAGAGAGGGAGAGGCGGAGAGAATGTATGTATGTTAACTTTTCACAGTGTGCAGCATAGTTGGCCCTTTGCGAGTGTATTTAATGACAAGCTTCCAGACTGATCAATTTGCAGTTGTTTACTGTGTTGTTGTGTAAACTGTGGTGTGTTAACTACGCTGTGTGTAAACGGTGGTGTGTTAACTACGCTGTGTGTTAACTACGCTGTGTGTAAACTGTGGTGCGTTAACTACGCTGTGTGTAAACTGTGGTGTGTTAACTACGCTGTGTGTTAACTACGCTGTGTGTAAACTGGTGTGTTAACTACGCTGTGTGTAAACGGTGGTGTGTTAACTACGCTGTGTGTAAACTACGCTGTGTGTAAACTACGCTGTGTGTAAACTACGCTGTGTGTAAACTGTGGTGTGTTAACTACGCTGTGTGTTAACTACGCTGTGTGTAAACTGTGGTGCGTTAACTACGCTGTGTGTTAACTACGCTGTGTGTAAACTGTGGTGCGTTAACTACGCTGTGTGTATATGGTGGTGCGTTACCTACACTGTGTGTAAACTGTGGTGTGTTAACTGTGGTGTGTAAACTACACTGTGTGTAAACTGTGGTGAGTTAACTACGCTGTGTGTAAATGGTGGTGTGTTAACTACGCTGTGTGTAAACTGTGGTGTGTTAACTGTGGTGCGTTAATTGTGGGGGTTAACTACGCTGTGTGTAAACGGTGGTGCGTTAACTACGCTGTGTGTAAACTGTGGTGTGTTAACTACGCTGTGTGTAAACAGTGGTGTGTTAACTGTGGTGCGTTAACTACGCTGTGTGTAAACGGTGGTGTGTTAACTACGCTGTGTGTAAATGGTGGTGTGTTAACTACGCTGTGTGTAAACGGTGGTGTGTTAACTACGCTGTGTGTAAACCGTGGTGTGTTAACTACGCTGTGTGTAAACGGTGATGTGTTCTGTGTTGTTCCAGACTACTGGTGTTTGGAGGACCTCTAGACTACTGGTGTTTGGAGGACCTCTAGGGAGCTGGTCAGGGTGTATGTTGAGGCCATGGCGTCTCTCCAGGGTCGCCCCCCTGAACCAGCCACCGTGGAGGGATGTGCTCACCTCAAACCCAACAACTTCCTGCTTGCCTGGCACACGCCCTTCAATGAGAAAGGTCAGAGGTCACAACAGATGTGTGAGGTCTGATGGTGACATGGTTTAGTAGGGTTCAGTTCAACCTGCACATGTGCAGTCTCTCTCTTTGTCTCACCATGTGGTCATTGTTCTGATGGGTTCTCTCCATGTGGTCAATGTTCTGGTGGGTTCTCTCCATGTGGTCATTGTTCTGACGGGTTCTCTCCATGTGGTCGTTGTTCTGGTGGGTTCTCTCCATGTGGTCATTGTTCTGACGGGTTCTCTCCAGGTTCTGGGTTTGGAGCAGCCACCAAGGCCATGTGTGTGGGGATGAAGTACTGGCAGCCTGAGAGGCTAGACAACCTAGTGGAGGTCAGCATTGAGATGGGGCGCATGACCCACAACCACCCTACAGGTACCATACACCATGACCCACAACCACCCTACAGGTACCATATACCATGACCCACGACCACCCTACAGGTACCATGACCCACAACCACCCTACAGGTACCATGACCCACAACCACCCTACAGGTACCATACACCATGACCCACAACCACCCTACAGGTACCATACACCATGACCCACAACCACCCTACAGGTACCATGACCCACAACCACCCTACAGGTACCATGACCCACAACCACCCTACAGGTACCATACACCATGACCCACAACCACCCTACAGGTACCATGACCCACAACCACCCTACAGGTACCATACACCATGACCCACAACCACCCTACAGGTACCATACACCATGACCCACAACCACCCTACAGGTACCATGACCCACAACCACCCTACAGGTACCATACACCATGACCCACAACCACCCTACAGGTACCATACATCATGACCCACAACCACCCTACAGGTACCATGACCCACAATCACCCTACAGGTACCATACACCATGACCCACAACCACCCTACAGGTACCATGACCCACAACCACCCTACAGGTACCATACACCATGACCCACAACCACCCTACAGGTACCATACACCATGACCCACAACCACCCTACAGGTACCATACACCATGACCCACAACCACCCTACAGGTACCATACATCATGACCCACAACCACCCTACAGGTACCATGACCCACAATCACCCTACAGGTACCATACATCATGACCCACAACCACCCTACAGGTACCATGACCTACAACCACCCTACAGGTACCATGACCCACAACCACCCTACAGGTACCATACACCATGACCCACAACCACCCTACAGGTACCATGACCCACAACCACCCTACAGGTACCATACACCATGACCCACAACCACCCTACAGGTACCATATACCATGACCCACAACCACCCTACAGGTACCATATACCATGACCCACAACCACCCTACAGGTACCATGACCCACAACCACCCTACAGGTACCATACACCATGACCCACAACCACCCTACAGGTACCATGACCCACAACCACCCTACAGGTACCATGACCCACAACCACCCTACAGGTACCATACACCATGACCCACCCTACCACCCTACAGGTACCATGACCCACAACCACCCTACAGGTACCATGACCCACAACCACCCTACAGGTACCATGACCCACAACCACCCTACAGGTACCATGACCCACAACCACCCTACAGGTACCATGACCCACAACCACCCTACAGGTACCATGACCCACAACCACCCTACAGGTACCATACACCATGACCCACAACCACCCTACAGGTACCATACACCATGACCCAGAATCACCCTACAGGTACCATGACCCACAACCACCCTACAGGTACCATGACCCACAACCACCCTACAGGTACCATGACCCACAACCACCCTACAGGTACCATGACCCACAACCACCCTACAGGTACCATGACCCACAACCACCCTACAGGTACCATGACCCACAACCACCCTACAGGTACCATGACCCACAACCACCCTACAGGTACCATATACCATGACCC
This sequence comes from Oncorhynchus masou masou, assembly GCF_036934945.1. NCBI lineage: Eukaryota > Metazoa > Chordata > Actinopteri > Salmoniformes > Salmonidae > Oncorhynchus > Oncorhynchus masou. Next base: position 394,440 of record NW_027013189.1, on the reverse strand, counting down.
ACAACCACCCTACAGGTACCATATACCATGACCCACAACCACCCTACAGGTACCATGACCCACAACCACCCTACAGGTACCATGACCCACAACCACCCTACAGGTACCATGACCCACAACCACCTTACAGGTACCATGACCCACAACCACCCTACAGGTACCATGGGCTAGACATTATAGTATAGCCTGCTATTTAACTAGCCTGGTCCCACATCTGTTTGTGCTGTCTTGCTCTAGTGATTAGCCTGGGGACGAGGTTAGTGTCTTACCAACTCCTATAGGCAAGACAACAGCAACAGGTCTGGGAGCAGGTTCACTGGGTTTACCTGGTATTACCATCTATAATGACATAATAGTGACCTGGCTGATTCCAACAGGTCTGGGAACAGGTTCCCCGGGTTTACCTGGTATTACCATCTATAATGACATAATAGTGACCTGTCTGATTCCAACAGGTCTGGGAACAGGTTCACTGGGTTTACCTGGTATTACCATCTATAATGACATAATAGTGACCTGTCTGATTCCAACAGGTCTGGGAACAGGTTCCCCGGGTTTACCTGGTATTACCATCTGTAATGACATAATAGTGACCTGTCTGATTCCAACAGGTCTGGGAACAGGTTCACTGGGTTTACCTGGTATTACCATCTATAATGACATAATAGTGGCCTGTCTGATTCCAACAGGTCTGGGAACAGGTTCCCCGGGTTTACCTGGTATTACCATCTATAATGACATAATAGTGACCTGGCTGATTCCAACAGGTCTGGGAACAGGTTCACTGGGTTTACCTGGTATTACCATCTATAATGACATAATAGTGGCCTGGCTGATTCCAACAGGTCTGGGAACAGGTTCCCCGGGTTTACCTGGTATTACCATCTATAATGACATAATAGTGACCTGGCTGATTCCAACAGGTCTGGGAGCAGGTTCACTGGGTTTACCTGGTATTACCATCTATAATGACATAATAGTGACCTGTCTGATTCCAACAGGTCTGGGAACAGGTTCACTGGGTTTACCTGGTATTACCATCTACAATGACATAATAGTGACCTGTCTGATTCCAACAGGTCTGGGAACAGGTTCACTGGGTTTACCTGGTATTACCATCTATAATGACATAATAGTGACCTGTCTGATTCCAACAGGTCTGGGAACAGGTTCACTGGGTTTACCTGGTATTACCATCTACAATGACATAATAGTGGCCTGTCTGATTCCAACAGGTTTCCTGGGCTCTCTGACCACGGCTCTGTTTGCATCGTACGCGGTGCAGGGCAAACCGCTGGTGACCTGGGGTCGCGACCTCATGAAGGTCATCCCCAAGGCCGAGGAGTACTGTAAGAAGACCATACGCCACATGGCAGGTGTGTGTGTGTGTGTGTGTGTGTGTGTGTGTGTGTGTGTGTGAAAAATAGACTGTGTGTGTGTGATTAAATGGTGGTGTATGTTGTGTCCACTGCAGAGTACCAGGAGAAGTGGTTCTACTTCAGCTAAGTGGCAGTTCTACCTGGAGGAGAGAGGCGTGGAGGAGGAGGGGCAGAACAAGCCCCTGTTTCCTGACACCTACAACGCTGAGGAAACAGACAAGGTCATTCATTGGTTCCATTCTACCTGGCAAACTGGATATGTAAAGATATTTAACAGATGTATTTAACTCAGGTGTGTTGTCCTCTCTACAGGTGTAGAAGTATTTAACTCAGGTGTGTTGTCCTCTCTGCAGGTGTAGAAGTATTTAACTCCGGTGTGTTGTCCTCTCTACAGGTGTAGAAGTATTTAACTCAGGTGTGTTCTCCTCTCTACAGGTGTAGAAGTATTTAACTCAGGTGTGTTCTCCTCTCTACAGGTGTAGAAGTATTTAACTCAGGTGTGTTCTCCTCTCTACAGGTGTAGAAGTATTTAACTCAGGTGTGTTCTCCTCTCTACAGGTGTAGAAGTATTTAACTCAGGTATGTTCTCCTCTCTACAGGTGTAGAAGTATTTAACTCAGGTGTGTTCTCCTCTCTACAGGTGTAGAAGTATTTAACTCAGGTGTGTTCTCCTCTCTACAGGTGTAGAAGTATTTAACTCAGGTGTGTTCTCCTCTCTCCAGGTGTAGAAGTATTTAACTCAGGTGTGTTCTCCTCTCTAGAGGTGTAGAAGTATTTAACTCAGGTGTGTTGTCCTCTCTACAGGTGTAGAAGTATTTAACTCAGGTGTGTTCTTCTCTCTACAGGTGTAGAAGTATTTAACTCAGGTGTGTTGTCCTCTCTGCAGGTGTAGAAGTATTTAACTCAGGTGTGTTCTCCTCTCTACAGGTGTAGAAGTATTTAACTCAGGTGTGTTCTCCTCTCTCCAGGTGTAGAAGTATTTAACTCAGGTGTGTTCTCCTCTCTACAGGTGTAGAAGTATTTAACTCAGGTGTGTTGTCCTCTCTACAGGTGTAGAAGTATTTAACTCAGGTGTGTTCTTCTCTCTACAGGTGTAGAAGTATTTAACTCAGGTGTGTTGTCCTCTCTGCAGGTGTAGAAGTATTTAACTCAGGTGTGTTCTCCTCTCTACAGGTGTAGAAGTATTTAACTCAGGTGTGTTGTCCTCTCTACAGGTGTAGAAGTATTTAACTCAGGTGTGTTGTCCTCTCTGCAGGTGTAGAAGTATTTAACTCAGGTGTGTTGTCCTCTCTGCAGGTGTAGAAGTATTTAACTCAGGTGTGTTGTCCTCTCTGCAGGTGTAGAAGTATTTAACTCCGGTGTGTTGTCCTCTCTACAGGTGTAGAAGTATTTAACTCAGGTGTGTTCTCCTCTCTACAGGTGTAGAAGTATTTAACTCAGGTGTGTTCTCCTCTCTACAGGTGTAGAAGTATTTAACTCAGGTGTGTTCTCCTCTCTACAGGTGTAGAAGTATTTAACTCAGGTGTGTTCTCCTCTCTACAGGTGTAGAAGTATTTAACTCAGGTATGTTCTCCTCTCTACAGGTGTAGAAGTATTTAACTCAGGTGTGTTCTCCTCTCTACAGGTGTAGAAGTATTTAACTCAGGTGTGTTCTCCTCTCTACAGGTGTAGAAGTATTTAACTCAGGTGTGTTCTCCTCTCTCCAGGTGTAGAAGTATTTAACTCAGGTGTGTTCTCCTCTCTAGAGGTGTAGAAGTATTTAACTCAGGTGTGTTGTCCTCTCTACAGGTGTAGAAGTATTTAACTCAGGTGTGTTCTTCTCTCTACAGGTGTAGAAGTATTTAACTCAGGTGTGTTGTCCTCTCTGCAGGTGTAGAAGTATTTAACTCAGGTGTGTTCTCCTCTCTACAGGTGTAGAAGTATTTAACTCAGGTGTGTTCTCCTCTCTCCAGGTGTAGAAGTATTTAACTCAGGTGTGTTCTCCTCTCTACAGGTGTAGAAGTATTTAACTCAGGTGTGTTGTCCTCTCTACAGGTGTAGAAGTATTTAACTCAGGTGTGTTCTTCTCTCTACAGGTGTAGAAGTATTTAACTCAGGTGTGTTGTCCTCTCTGCAGGTGTAGAAGTATTTAACTCAGGTGTGTTGTCCTCTCTGCAGGTGTAGAAGTATTTAACTCAGGTGTGTTGTCCTCTCTGCAGGTGTAGAAGTATTTAACTCAGGTGTGTTGTCCTCTCTGCAGGTGTAGAAGTATTTAACTCAGGTGTGTTGTCCTCTCTGCAGGTGTAGAAGTATTTAACTCAGGTGTGTTGTCCTCTCTACAGGTGTAGAAGTATTTAACTCAGGTGTGTTCTCCTCTCTGCAGGTGTAGAAGTATTTAACTCAGGTGTGTTCTCCTCTCTACAGGTGTAGAAGTATTTAACTCAGGTGTGTTCTCCTCTCTCCAGGTGTAGAAGTATTTAACTCAGGTGTGTTCTCCTCTCTCCAGGTGTAGAAGTATTTAACTCAGGTGTGTTCTCCTCTCTACAGGTGTAGAAGTATTTAACTCAGGTGTGTTCTCCTCTCTCCAGGTGTAGAAGTATTTAACTCAGGTGTGTTGTCCTCTCTACAGGTGTAGAAGTATTTAACTCAGGTGTGTTCTCCTCTCTACAGGTGTAGAAGTATTTAACTCAGGTGTGTTCTTCTCTCTACAGGTGTAGAAGTATTTAACTCAGGTGTGTTCTCCTCTCTACAGGTGTAGAAGTATTTAACTCAGGTGTGTTCTTCTCTCGACAGGTGTAGAAGTATTTAACTCAGGTGTGTTCTCCTCTCTACAGGTGTAGAAGTATTTAACTCAGGTGTGTTGTCCTCTCTGCAGGTGTAGAAGTATTTAACTCAGGTGTGTTGTCCTCTCTGCAGGTGTAGAAGTATTTAACTCCGGTATGTTGTCCTCTCTACAGGTGTAGAAGTATTTAACTCAGGTGTGTCCTACTCTCTACAGGTGTAGAAGTATTTAACTCAGGTGTGTTCTCCTCTCTCCAGGTGTAGAAGTATTTAACTCAGGTGTGTTCTCCTCTCTACAGGTGTAGAAGTATTTAACTCAGGTGTGTTCTCCTCTCTCCAGGTGTAGAAGTATTTAACTCAGGTGTGTTCTCCTCTCTCCAGGTGTAGAAGTATTTAACTCAGGTGTGTTCTCCTCTCTACAGGTGTAGAAGTATTTAACTCAGGTGTGTTGTCCTCTCTACAGGTGTAGAAGTATTTAACTCAGGTGTGTTCTTCTCTCTACAGGTGTAGAAGTATTTAACTCAGGTGTGTTGTCCTCTCTGCAGGTGTAGAAGTATTTAACTCAGGTGTGTTGTCCTCTCTGCAGGTGTAGAAGTATTTAACTCAGGTGTGTTGTCCTCTCTGCAGGTGTAGAAGTATTTAACTCAGGTGTGTTCTCCTCTCTCAGGTGTAGAAGTATTTAACTCAGGTGTGTTCTCCTCTCTCCAGGTGTAGAAGTATTTAACTCAGGTGTGTTCTCCTCTCTAGAGGTGTAGAAGTATTTAACTCAGGTGTGTTCTCCTCTCTGCAGGTGTAGAAGTATTTAACTCAGGTGTGTTCTCCTCTCTCCAGGTGTAGAAGTATTTAACTCAGGTGTGTTCTCCTCTCTCCAGGTGTAGAAGTATTTAACTCAGGTGTGTTCTCTCTACAGGTGTAGAAGTATTTAACTCAGGTGTGTTCTCCTCTCTACAGGTGTAGAAGTATTTAACTCCGGTATGTTGTCCTCTCTACAGGTGTAGAAGTATTTAACTCAGGTGTGTCCTACTCTCTACAGGTGTAGAAGTATTTAACTCAGGTGTGTTCTCCTCTCTCCAGGTGTAGAAGTATTTAACTCAGGTGTGTTCTCCTCTCTACAGGTGTAGAAGTATTTAACTCAGGTGTGTTCTCCTCTCTCCAGGTGTAGAAGTATTTAACTCAGGTGTGTTCTCCTCTCTCCAGGTGTAGAAGTATTTAACTCAGGTGTGTTCTCCTCTCTACAGGTGTAGAAGTATTTAACTCAGGTGTGTTGTCCTCTCTACAGGTGTAGAAGTATTTAACTCAGGTGTGTTCTTCTCTCTACAGGTGTAGAAGTATTTAACTCAGGTGTGTTGTCCTCTCTGCAGGTGTAGAAGTATTTAACTCAGGTGTGTTGTCCTCTCTGCAGGTGTAGAAGTATTTAACTCAGGTGTGTTGTCCTCTCTGCAGGTGTAGAAGTATTTAACTCAGGTGTGTTCTCCTCTCTCAGGTGTAGAAGTATTTAACTCAGGTGTGTTCTCCTCTCTCCAGGTGTAGAAGTATTTAACTCAGGTGTGTTCTCCTCTCTAGAGGTGTAGAAGTATTTAACTCAGGTGTGTTCTCCTCTCTGCAGGTGTAGAAGTATTTAACTCAGGTGTGTTCTCCTCTCTCCAGGTGTAGAAGTATTTAACTCAGGTGTGTTCTCCTCTCTCCAGGTGTAGAAGTATTTAACTCAGGTGTGTTCTCTACAGGTGTAGAAGTATTTAACTCAGGTGTGTTGTCCTCTCTACAGGTGTAGAAGTATTTAACTCAGGTGTGTTCTTCTCTCTACAGGTGTAGAAGTATTTAACTCAGGTGTGTTGTCCTCTCTGCAGGTGTAGAAGTATTTAACTCAGGTGTGTTGTCCTCTCTGCAGGTGTAGAAGTATTTAACTCAGGTGTGTTGTCCTCTCTGCAGGTGTAGAAGTATTTAACTCAGGTGTGTTCTCCTCTCTCCAGGTGTAGAAGTATTTAACTCAGGTGTGTTCTCCTCTCTCCAGGTGTAGAAGTATTTAACTCAGGTGTGTTCTCCTCTCTAGAGGTGTAGAAGTATTTAACTCAGGTGTGTTCTCCTCTCTGCAGGTGTAGAAGTATTTAACTCAGGTGTGTTCTCCTCTCCAGGTGTAGAAGTATTTAACTCAGGTGTGTTCTCCTCTCTCCAGGTGTAGAAGTATTTAACTCAGGTGTGTTCACAGGTGTAGAAGTATTTAACTCAGGTGTGTTGTCTCTCTACAGGTGTAGAAGTATTTAACTCAGGTGTGTTGTCTTCTCTCTACAGGTGTAGAAGTATTTAACTCAGGTGTGTTGTCCTCTCTGCAGGTGTAGAAGTATTTAACTCAGGTGTGTTGTCCTCTCTGCAGGTGTAGAAGTATTTAACTCAGGTGTGTTGTCCTCTCTGCAGGTGTAGAAGTATTTAACTCAGGTGTGTTCTCCTCTCTCAGGTGTAGAAGTATTTAACTCAGGTGTGTTCTCCTCTCTCAGGTGTAGAAGTATTTAACTCAGGTGTGTTCTCCTCTCTAGAGGTGTAGAAGTATTTAACTCAGGTGTGTTCTCCTCTCTGCAGGTGTAGAAGTATTTAACTCAGGTGTGTTCTCCTCTCTCCAGGTGTAGAAGTATTTAACTCAGGTGTGTTCTCCTCTCTCCAGGTGTAGAAGTATTTAACTCAGGTGTGTTCTCTCTACAGGTGTAGAAGTATTTAACTCAGGTGTGTTCTCCTCTCTACAGGTGTAGAAGTATTTAACTCCGGTATGTTGTCCTCTCTACAGGTGTAGAAGTATTTAACTCAGGTGTGTCCTACTCTCTACAGGTGTAGAAGTATTTAACTCAGGTGTGTTCTCCTCTCTCCAGGTGTAGAAGTATTTAACTCAGGTGTGTTCTCCTCTCTACAGGTGTAGAAGTATTTAACTCAGGTGTGTTCTCCTCTCTCCAGGTGTAGAAGTATTTAACTCAGGTGTGTTCTCCTCTCTCCAGGTGTAGAAGTATTTAACTCAGGTGTGTTCTCCTCTCTACAGGTGTAGAAGTATTTAACTCAGGTGTGTTGTCCTCTCTACAGGTGTAGAAGTATTTAACTCAGGTGTGTTCTCCTCTCTCCAGGTGTAGAAGTATTTAACTCAGGTGTGTTCTCCTCTCTCCAGGTGTAGAAGTATTTAACTCAGGTGTGTTCTCCTCTCTAGAGGTGTAGAAGTATTTAACTCAGGTGTGTTCTCCTCTCTGCAGGTGTAGAAGTATTTAACTCAGGTGTGTTCTCCTCTCTCCAGGTGTAGAAGTATTTAACTCAGGTGTGTTCTCCTCTCTACAGGTGTAGAAGTATTTAACTCAGGTGTGTTCTCCTCTCTACAGGTGTAGAAGTATTTAACTCAGGTGTGTTCTCCTCTCTACAGGTGTAGAAGTATTTAACTCAGGTGTGTTCTCCTCTCTACAGGTGTATAAGCGCTGGAGCTCAGAGGGCCGGGCTGGACGGAGGGGTCATGATGCTCCCATGATAGCCTACGATGCTCTCCTGGCCTCAGGCTCCGACTGGACCCAGCTCTGCCGCCGCGCCATGTTCCACGGAGGTGGGCTGTGTGTGTGTGTGTGTGTGTGTGTGTGCATTGGTTTGTTGTCTGTGTAAGTAGTTTATATAAGAGTTGTGTAGGTAAGTGTGTGTGTGTGTTCTTGTTGTGTTTGTATATTTATTTGTGTGTGTGTGTTGTATGTTGTGTGTCCTTGCCATTAGTATCTTCTCTGACCAAGTCATTGTGTCCCCCAGGGGAGAGCAGTGCCACTGGGCTGATAGCAGGCTGTCTGTACGGTCTCCTGTTCGGCCTGTCCCAGGTCCCTGAAGGGCTGCACGCGGCTGGAGGAGCTCGGAGCCGAACTGTACAAGGCAGCCTCCGCAGAGAGGAGCACAGAGAAGTAACACCACCACCCTGCCCACACCGCCCTCTTCTGGCCGACATAGGAACTACACATGAATGACTCCACCATGGCTGGCTACTGGCTGCTCACCTACCTACCTACCAAGTGGAGGCTGGTGGGAGGAGCTACAGGAAGACGGCTCATTGTAATGGATAAAGGGGAATACATATGCTTGATACTGCTCCATTTATTCCATTCCAGCCATTACAATGAGCCTGTCCTTCTATATCTCCTCCTACCAGCCTCCTCTGCTACCTACCTATCCCACAGCACTACAGCCCCCCGAGCCCGGCCTGTACCCTCCTCTCTCTCTCTCTCCCCCTGCTGGGGTCTCTGGAATAGTTCCTTTCCTGTTCCATAAAGGGTTTTGTCATTCATGTGGAACTGAATCAGAATCAGAATCGGAACTCTGAAACCGGATCTGTGATGTAACAATTCCATAGATTCCAGAGGCCCCAGGTGTTCTCAGCTATAGATGAACGTGGATCAACTAACATCCCTACCTACTGTACACACACCAGTCCTGGGTTTAAAACATGTGATTGGAGACAAAGAAGACGGTCCTGTGTAAATGTGATTTAAACTTACAGGCTTGTTATTAGTCTGTTCCCCCCCCCCCCCCCATATTGTATATGTTCCCTATATAGTGCACTACTTTTGACCCGAACCCTATGTGCCCAGGTCAAAGGTAGTGCTATTTGGGATCCACTCTTAGTCTGTTATTTGCACTCGTCTCATGTTTTGGTTTATTATTGTCTGCTGTGGATTCACCACGAGTGTCATGATAATAATCGTGTTATTACCAGATTAAAGTGGATATCTATATATTACCTCTGAGGTCCGCGTCTCTCTTTGCTACTGTCTTTATAATGCTGTAGAGGTCAGAGGTCAATCCTAACTAACACCGGTGACGTGTCCCAATAATATCTCCTTTCTGCTGAAGTGTGCACTCCACCACCATATTCTGTCCACCATATTTCTTATACCAGTCATTTCCTTTCAAATCAGTGAAGGGAAGTGAACAAGTGCACACTCTGGGAGGAAGGAGAGATAATTGGGACACCTCACTGTACCAGGACCCTAGAAACCACCATTCCACCGTTCCTAGGAAACTATGCAATAGTCTGTTTCTCTCTCTTCTCTACTTACCCCCCACCTCCCTGTTACAAATCAACTAAACAGTCCCTGCTACAGATCAACTAAACAGTCCCTGTTACAGATCAACCTGTTATAGATCAACTAAACAGTCCCTGTTACAGATCAACCTGTTATAGATCAACTAAACAGTCCCTGTTACAGACCAACTAAACAGTCCCTGTTACAGATCAACCTGTTATAGATCAACTAAACAGTCCCTGCTACAGATCAACCTGTTATAGATCAACTAAACAGTCCCTGTTACAGACCAACTAAACAGTCCCTGTTACAGATCAACCTGTTATAGATCAACTAAACAGTCCCTGTTACAGATCAACCTGTTATAGATCAACTAAACAGTCCCTGTTACAGACCAACTAAACAGTCCCTGCTACAGATCAACCTGTTATAGATCAACTAAACAGTCCCTGTTACAGACCAACTAAACAGTCCCTGTTACAGATCAACCTGTTATAGATCAACTAAACAGTCCCTGTTACACACCAACTAAACAGTCCCTGCTACAGATCAACCTGTTATAAGATCAACTAAACAGTCCCTGTTACAGACCAACTAAACTGTCCCTGCTACAGATCAACCTGTTATAGATCAACTAAACAGTCCCTGCTACACATCAACAACACATCAACTAAACAGTCCCTCTTACAGATCAACCTGTTATAGATCAGGTACTACTATAGATCAGGTTATAGTAGTACAGAGATGGTAGAGGTTATAGTACAGAGATGGTAGAGGTTATAGTACAGAGATGGTAGAGGTTGTTATAGTACAGAGATGTTATAGTACAGAGATGGTAGAGGTTATAGTACAGAGATGGTAGAGGTTATAGTACAGAGATGGTAGAGGATATAGTAGTACAGAGATGGTTGAGGTTACAGTACAGAGATGGTTGAGGTTACAGTACAGAGATGGTTGAGGTTATAGTACAGAGATGGTAGAGGTTATAGTACAGAGATGGTAGAGGTTATAGTAGTACAGAGATGGTAGAGGTTATAGTACAGAGATGGTAGAGGTTATAGTACAGAGATGGTAGAGGTTGTTATAGTACAGAGATGGTAGAGGTTATAGTACAGAGATGGTAGAGGTTATAGTACAGAGATGGTAGAGGTTATAGTACAGAGATGGTAGAGGATATAGTAGTACAGAGATGGTTGAGGTTACAGTACAGAGATGGTTGAGGTTACAGTACAGAGATGGTTGAGGTTATAGTACAGAGATGGTAGAGGTTATAGTACAGAGATGGTAGAGGTTATAGTACAGAGATGGTAGAGGTTATAGTACAGATATGGTAGAGGTTATAGTACAGAGATGGTAGAGGTTATAGTAGTACAGAGATGGTAGAGGTTGTTATAGTACAGAGATGGTAGAGGTTATAGTACAGAGATGGTAGAGGTTACAGTACAGAGATGGTGAGGTTATAGTACAGAGATGGTAGAGGTTATAGTACAGAGATGGTCGAGGTTACAGTACAGAGATGGTCGAGGTTATAGTAGTACAGAGATGGTAGTGGTTATAGTACAGATATGGTAGAGGTTATAGTAGTACAGAGATGGTAGAGGTTATAGTAGTACAGAGATGGTAGAGGTTGTTATAGTACAGAGATGGTAGAGGTTACAGTACAGAGATGGTCGAGGTTACAGTACAGATGGTCGAGGTTACAGTACAGAGATGGTCGAGGTTACAGCACAGAGATGGTCGAGGTTATAGTACAGAGATGGTAGAGGTTATAGTACAGAGATGGTAGAGGTTGTTATAGTACAGAGATGGTAGAGGTTATAGTACAGAGATGGTCGAGGTTACAGTACAGAGATGGTTGAGGTTATAGTACAGAGATGGTTGAGGTTATAGTACAGAGATGGTAGAGGTTATAGTACAGAGATGGTAGAGGTTATAGTACAGAGATGGTTGTTATAGTACAGAGATGGTAGAGGTTATAGTACAGAGATGGTCGAGGTTACAGTACAGAGATGGTCGAGGTTATAGTACAGAGATGGTAGAGGTTATAGTACAGAGATGGTAGAGGTTGTTATAGTACAGAGATGATATAGGTTATAGTACAGAGATGATAGAGGTTATAGTAGTACAGAGATGGTAGAAGTTGTTATATTATAGAGATGGTAGAAGTTGTAGTACAGAGATGATAGAGGTTATAGTAGTACAGAGATGGTAGAGGTTAAAGTACAGAGATGGTTGAGGTTAGCAAGCCCTATCACAGGATGTTTCCGTCACAGAAATACAATCTAGATTCTATTTCTATGTTCCCTGTTCTGTCCTGAGAACAAAGCTAGGCCCTTATGTTTCCCTACAGAGCAGAGAGCAGCGAATGCAGGGCCATCAGGCCTCATTGTGGACACCAGAACCCTGAGGAGGCTGGTTTGGGACCGGACGACCCGCCCGGAGCTCAGAGGGGTTCTGGAGAGCCTGCTCCACTACTTAACCCAGGACCTGCCCGGCCGGAGTCCCACCGCGTGGCCCCCTGAGAGGTTAGGGCTGGAGGTCAGTGTGGGGTTGGAGGTGCCCCAGTTCAGCAGGTGTGGAGGTCGACCAGCAGGGAGCGACGTCTCAAGACGCCTCACCTCCTTCCAGCTTCTACAGGCCAAGTTCCTGAGGAACACCCCCAACCCTCCGCTCACTCACCGCCGGGAGGTGGGGGCCCTGGCACTGTCCTCCAGAGGGGGTGGAGGAAGAGGCTGTGGGAGCCAGAGCCATGGCAGAGAGACCCCTAGTGGACAGGTTGAGGACTGCATTCCCAAAACAGGACGTGGAGTGAGAAAGGGAAACACTGTTAAGGATGTGCTGGCCAGGTTTGCCGCAGCAACGCAGAAAGAGAGGGGAGGGGCCACACAGGGGGGAGGAGCGTCGAAAAGACCCCGACCGATCGGCAAGGGGCAGCTACTGTCTGCTATAATGGGCAAGTTTGAAACCATGGCGACGGTGCACCGGGGAAGTGATGTGAGTTGCCAGAAGAAAAGCTCCTCTCCTGGTACCAGCTCATCTGGACGTGTCAACGAATTAGTGAGTCGTCAGGAAGAACAGGGACAACAGTGCTTAGGTCAACCAGGTCAACCTGTCAAAGGTCAGAGTTCAGTGAAGCAACAGGTTAAGAGTAAAGGCTGGGGACAGCAGAGGAAAGATAACCCCTCTGGAGTACAGGAAGGAGATAGAGGATCAGAGAAGACAGTAGCTGGTCTGAAGGATTCACCTCAACACAAAAAAGGGAAAAACTGGAATCAGAAGGTGAAAGGTCACTCTGTAGTCAATAAGCAGATAAGGGGTCCAGGTTCAGATCAAGAAGTTGAAGGTCAGATTCAGGATTCAATTAAGGAGGTAGAAGTTTGGGGTGCTAATCAACAGGTAAAGACTCTGGGTACGAACCAACAGGTAGAGACTCTGGGTACGAACCAACAGGTAGAGACTCTGGGTACGAACCAACAGGTAGAGACTCTGGGTACGAACCAACAGGTAGAGACTCTGGGTACGAACCAACAGGTAGAGACTCTGGGTACGAACCAACAGGTAGAGACTCTGGGTACGAACCAACAGGTAGAGACTCTGGGTACAACCAACAGGTAGAGACTCTGGGTACAAACCAACAGGTAGAGACTCTGGGTACGAACCAAGAACAGATTGTTAGCTCAGGTCAAAGACGAGAAGGCCATGGTTCAGAATTTAACAAGGAGCTAAAGGTTCAGAGTGAAAACATTGAAGTTAAGGCTTCAGTGGGTCAGGAAATGGTGGTACAGGCTTCACATCAGGAAAATCAGGATCAAGACAGTGAAGTTGAAGTTTCAGGTCAGGAGGTCAAGGCACAGGTTACAGGTCAGGAGGTCAAGGCACAGGTTTCAGATAGAGAATTAAAGGCACAGGTCTTAGGTCAGGAGCTCAGCAATGTGCAGGTAGAACTGCTCTGCTCTGCTGCAGTGGTCCAGTGGTCTCCCCCAGCACCCCAGGTAGGGATACCTGAGGTAGAGGCTTTGCAGTCTGGGTACCTGGCAACGCTGCTCCCTTGTCCTCCTGTGTGGGCCCTAGCTTCCTCTGTGGATCCACCAGCACAGAAATACTCAGGGTTAGGGTCCAAAACCAGGACCCTGGAAGGCTCACATCTCTCCTACCCTGGAGAAAACAGTACATGGATCCACCCCGACCCCCGGTCTGCCCAGAGAGACCAGCCCAGATACCCCATCCCTAGGAGGGCCCACGGCTCAGAATCAGGACCATCAGAACTGGGCCAGGCCCATAACGCCAGCCTCTCACCCCCACCTTCTGAATCTACGACCCCTGATGTCATGACCTCTGTCCTCACAACCCCTGATCTTGACCTTTGCTTCCTGCCATCAAAGCCCACAACGTCCAACCAAGAGCACCGCCCACATGATGCCAAACAGGAAGTAAATGTCCCCATGGCACTGCAAAGTGGGGAGGGGGAGGTGACATGTCAGGAGGGGGAGGGGCAGGGTAGCGCTGTGATGTCACACAAAGATGATGTCATCACTATGCGTGGTTCGAATGTTGCAGAGCCAGAAAGACTACAGACAGAAAAGCAGGAGAGACCAAAGTACAGGACGCTAAACTACGGCGACCCTTCTGTGAAACTGATTGATAAACCCAGAATCATCCGATTCACAGATACCTTTAATTTCTAAGTCACTCGTCCACTCACTCTGACTCACTCCACTCACTCTGACTCACTCGTCCACTCACTCTGACTCACTCGTCCACTCACTCTGACTCACTCGTCCACTCACTCTGACTCACTCGTCCACTCACTCACTCTGACTCACTCGTCCACTCACTCTGACTCACTCGACTCACACTCACTCTGACTCACTCGTCCACTCACTCTGACTCACTCGTCCACTCACTCTGACTCACTCGTCCACTCACTCTGACTCACTCGTCCACTCACTCTGACTCACTCGTCCACTCACTCTGACTCACTCGTCCACTCACTCTGACTCACTCGTCCACTCACTCTGACTCACTCGTCCACTCACTCTGACTCACTCGTCCACTCACTCTGACTCACTGACTCACTCTGACTCACTCGTCCACTCACTCTGACTTCAGTGATGCGTCCGTCTGTGAAAGATAAAAGCCTTCTGAACTTGCTCTCTCCTCACAGTGAAACACAATACACCTTCAAGGTCATGCTAGCTATCCCATGTGCTGCTGTCCTCTGAAAGCCATGGTGTTGCAGGAAGCAGCCTACGCTCTACGTGTGGTGATTACTCAGAAGCTGTGTAATGCTCTAAGTAGAGTAGCGTGTGTGTGCGTGTGTCGTCCGTACTGTAACAGTGGAAAGACAAACAGAACAGCGGTGTTAAACATTGACTAAGCTAAGCCTAATCTTTAGAATGGGATTTTCGTGGAAAACAATGTGAAGCAATAATATCAGGACTTAAACTGTAGCTATGACAACCGAGTCAAACGAACCTCTGCTCTTTATCAGATTAAAGAAACTCAATCCCTTATCTTGTAGTTATTGTATTGTTGACGTTGTGATTAATCTGAAAAAGTTTTACTGTTCCCTTCTAATCAACCTTTCATTCATTAGCCGGTTTGAGTTAGCTCTGCTGACCTTGGTGTATCTATACTCTCCCTAAGGCTCGTGACTATTGTCGTTATCACAAGTAAACCGGAACTAAGGCACCATACATTTCATTTAATGTCATTAGAATAATCTCAGAGATCAGGGACATATTTGGCCGCGACATGTATCAATGAAGTTTTACAAGAGAATCTTTGTTCAAATGTTGACACCAGAGGGTTAATTTTTTTCTGGAATGTTCCAAGGTCCCAGATACACCCACACAGGTTGTTTGTGTGCCAGCGAGATGTTCTACGACCACAACACGGTAAATGTGCCCTCACTGCCAGTGTTTTGGCTACAGACATGTACTATAACGTGGGGAAATAACCCACTTATCTCATACTATTCACACCATTCGCCTTTCACTGACGGTTGGAAAAACAGCCCTAAACACACTATTTTTATGCTAAGAAATGGACGATGTGCACTTTTATTGGAGCAGCAGGGTAGCCTAGTGGTTAGAGTGTTGGACTAGTCACCGCAAGGTTGCAAATTCAAACCCCCGAGCTGACAAGGTACAAATCTGTCCTTCTGCCCCTGAACAGGCAGTTAACCCACTGTTCCTAGGCCGTCATTGAAAATAAGGTGACTTGCCTGGTTAAATAAAGGTAAAATAAAAAATTGATGGGTTATGCTCAAACACACAAAGACATAGACATTTGTCTCTGGAAGGATAAAAAACTGTGTATGAGGATATGTCCTTAGATTAATACTAATTTGAAGATGTAGCTACTTCAAATATTAATTTCAGAAATTTAACAGTGATTTTTTTTTTTACAATGATTTGTGTCATGGTGTGTGTGATGCATGACGTCATCTACTGTAAAAATCACCTGCCAGGGGGAGTGGCTAAAGGTAAGCGTCAGATGGGTTTCCCTATTCCGTTATCATGACGTGGCATTGTGGACATTTTGTAAACCAAGTATATTACGAAGTAAAATGTAAGAAAATGAGATGTGACTATATATAATCTAATAGGTTTGTTATTTCATCGCTGATCGTTTTTGGATTTGCGTACCTAGAATATTTATGAGAGGGCGGTTCTATTTCCCGCTCATGTTTGATTGACATGTGCCCCGAGGCTAAGCGGAGCTCGGGCACAGTCAGGCGTTCTACCTTGGAAAACATGGAAAGAAACCACCCGGCAGATTCATAGACATTTCAATATATTTATTAATTATGGACCATGTTTCGAGACGCTGTGGAGTCAGCCGATCGCGTTTAACATAGTTGTTACCAGATTGCGGTTGCTCTCCAGTTTCAGCCATCGAAGTAAAAATCCAGGTGCATAAACGGGATTCTCTCTTCCAGAAAGGATGAAAGATCGAGACACTTTATACTCTCCTCTTCCAGCTAAATTAGCTTGGGCCTCGGGTGGGTCAATACAACTCTCCGTTGTTTGACTGTCTGGGACATCGAGTGACTCTTCGACTGTCCCTGATCGGCATCCGAGTCCACGCCTGGGACTTGCAGTTGTGGGACTCGCTTCATGGAGAGAGCAGCGATACCGTGACAACTTTTGGACTACAGAATAGCCTACTGCGATTAATTAAACGTGTAGGCCATATTTCCACGGCATATTTGGAATATAATTGGGTTCACTCATGGAAAAGAAAAACAACAATGCGAACAGGGTTCGCTCGCCGCAACTTCGCAGCCTGAACTCAACTATCAGCTCTCCTCGCAGCGGCAGCAGCGCCAAAGAGAGAGTGCACAGGTAGCCACTCTTTATAGCCCGCAACAGTTACATGTCAACTTAACAAACTAGCTGGCTACGAAGCTTTGCATATTTTTGCCCGTCCCTATCACCATACACCTGACAATTGAATGTTCTTAGCGTTACACAAAAGTTACACAATTTTAGGAAGATTTATGTAAAAAAAAAAAAAAAAAAAATGGCCATCGCTAGCTAGTCAATCTGGCTAACGACAAAAGCACGGCAGGTGTTTGTTGTACTTGTGTTTTGCAATGCTACCTCATACAGTAGTTAGCTAGCTAAGTTGATGTGTTGAGAATGAGAGGACTGTTGGACTCCGTCCTTCGTAATGGCATGTGCACTATTCCAAGCTGCCTCACACCCTCCACCCGACACCCCGTCCCCCACCATCGACATTACACACGTTTTAGTAGCTAGTCACACGTGTTGTGCTATGCACGGGAGTCCTCCGCTGTTGTGAACTTTTAAACACAGTGTAATCGATGAACATTGCTGGCGAGGAAAAGTTCCCAACCAAAACATTAGGCTGTCAGTGCAACGCTTTGTTGAAGTTCAGAGTTTTTTTTTAGGTTTTATCTTTTTCTACATGATAGGGTACACGTTGTGGCCCCCACGGTGGTTATAGTTTAGTGTTTTATTTCTATTAGTTAAAACATACATCATGATTTAAAAAAAAATATTTGTATTTATACTAGTTTGTTTTGGAGTAAAATATAGTTTTTTAGTTTTTCAAACTTTTTTCAGGTTTTAGTTTACTATAATAACCTTGGTTGTCTCTCAGGGCTCATTCTTCCTCTCCTTTCCTCTCCTCCTCCTTCCTTTCCACAGTGTGGTTTTACTCAACCACCTTTCAGTAGTGGGAAAATCCCATCAGGTCACTAATCCACATGATATCATTGCTCTAAGATCTTATTAAATGTAGTCCTCTGGAAAAACAATCCTGCTGAATGGAGAATGTGTCTGGTCTTATAAAGGGCCAGTCTGTGTCCAGACTCCAGAGCAAACAGATTCCCCAACATGCCACGACTCACCAGTCCCACTACGCTCCCCTTTAGATTGACTTAGTTTCTGACTCCTGCTAGCTAGACTCCGTTTGTGACTCTGTTTCAGTGTGGACTCCGTATGCTGTGACTCTGTTTCAGTGTGACTCTTTGGCTGTGACTCTGTTTCAGTGTGGACTCCGTTTGGCTGTGACTCTGTTTTCAGTGTGGACTCCGTTTGGCTGTGACTCTGTTTCAGTGTGGACTCCGTTTGGCTGTGAGTTTGGCTGTGACTCTGTTTCAGTGTGGACTCCGTTTGGCTGTGACTCTGTTTCAGTGTGGACTCCTCTGTTTCACTGTTTGGATGTGACTCTGTTTCAGTGTGGACTCCGTTTGGATGTGACTCTGTTTCAGTGTGGACTCTGTTTCAGTGTGGACTCGTTTGGCTGTGACTCTGTTTCAGTGTTTGGCTGTGACTCCATTTGGCTGTGACTCTGTTTCAGTGTGGACTCTGTTTCGTTTGGCTGTGACTCTGTTTCAGTGTGGACTCCGTTTGGCTGTGACTCTGTTTCAGTGTGGACAGTTTCAGTGTGGACCCCTGGACTCTGTTTCAGTGTGGACTCTATGGCTGTGACTCTGTTTCTCTGTGTGGACCCCTTTGGCTGTGACTCTGTTTCAGTGCTGTTTCTGTGACTCTGTTTCAGTGTGGACTCCGTTTGGCTGTGACTCTGTTTCAGTGTGGACTCCGTATGGCTGTGACTCTGTTTCAGTGTGGACTCTGTTTCAGTGGACTTTGGCTGTGACTCTGTTTCAGTGTGGACCCCTCTGTTTCATGTGCTGTGACTCTGTTTCAGTGTGGACCCCTATGGCTGTGACTCTGTTTCAGTGTGGACTCCGTTTGGCTGTGACTCTGTTTCAGTGTGGACCCCTTTGGCTGTGACTCTGTTTCAGTGTGGACCCTCTGTTTCAGTGTGGCTGTGACTCTGTTTCAGTGTGGACCCCGTTTGGCTGTGACTCTGTTTCAGTGTGGCTGTGACTCTGTTTCAGTGTGGACCCCTATGGCTGTGACTCTGTTTCAGTGTGGACCCCTATGGCTGGACTGTGACTCTGTTCTGTTTCAGTGTGGACCCCTATGGCTGTGACTCTGTTTCAGTGTGGACCCCTATGGCTGTGACTCTGTTTCAGTGTGGACTCCGTGGACCCCTTGGCTGTGACTCTGTTTCAGTGTGGACCCCTATGGCTGTGACTCTGTTTCAGTGTGGACCCCTATGGCTGTGACTCTGTTTCAGTGTGGACCCCTATGGCTGTGACTCTGTTTCAGTGTGGACCCCTATGGCTGTGACTCTGTTTCAGTGTGGACCCCTATGGCTGTGACTCTGTTTCAGTGTGGACCCCTATGGCTGTGACTCTGTTTCACTCTGTGACTTTTCAGTGTGGACCCCTATGTTTCAGCTTTGAGCGGTTGGAGGACTTTGACTATGAGTCGTATGAGGAGTTGATGTCAGAGTACCTGGCCGTGCTCACCAGGAGGTCCATCAGATGGTCCAGGCTGTTGCAGGGACGGGGGCGGCTGGAGAAGAGCATCAAGGGTGAGTGGGACTTCATCGGAGCCGGAGCATAAAATAAACTATTTAGATATATATTTTTTACCAGCTATATATTTTGTCTGGTAAAACGACACCAACAAAACACAAAAAAAAACAGATGAGCATGTAATGTTTCTAAAACAATACATCTAAGAAGTAATGTGGTATTTTGTTTAATTAAAAAAAAAAATGTATCCCAAGTCTATTAACTAAAATATCACAGATTAGACAAAATGTTCACCTGCCCCATTTTAAGGACGGGAGGTTGCCGTGGTAGCTCAACTCCAGTCATGTTTGTGCCTGTGAGATTGAGTCTTGACTAGTAGAAGCATTGTCTTCTCTAACCAGGCTGGTTGACAGAATGCCAAATGAGACTGTGCAATGCTGTCCTCAAGGCAAAGATGCAACTTTTCTACTTTGAAGAATCTGAAATATAAAATATATTTTCATTTGTTTGACACTTTGTTGGTGGTTACGACACGATTCCATATGTGATATTTCTTCGTAGTTCTGATGTCTTCACTATTATTCTACAATGTAGAAAAAAATAAAGAGAAACCCTTGAATGAGTAGGTGTCCAAACTTTTGACTGGTACTGTTTTATTATTTTTGATTTTAATTTGTAAATATTAATTTATTTAAAAAAAGTTTATTATTTTCCCTTAACCCTACCACCCCTCCCCCAAGTGGAGTAAACAAATGGACAATACTTAGGCTTCCACCTCCAGCTTATACGTGTGTGTGTGTGTGTGTGTGTGTGTGTGTGTGTGAGAGAGAGAGAGAAAAAAGAGACTTAAGTTGTATCCCTGACTTATGGAGCACTCCCACAGTGAAGCGGTATGTGCGTAAGGGCGTGCCCAACGAGCACCGAGGGCTGGTCTGGATGACAGCCAGCGGGGCCCAGGAGCACCTGGAGAAGAACCCAGGCTACTATCACTCTCTACTGGACACTACCAAGCAACAGCACGACCCCAAGCTGGTAGACTCCATACGCACAGGTTAGCTGATATAGATCATCACGGGTTAGCTGATATAGATCATCACGGGTTAGCTGATATAGATCATCACGGGTTAGCTGATATAGATCATCACGGGTTAGCTGATATAGATCATCACGGGTTAGCTGATATAGATCATCACGGGTTAGCTGATATAGATCATCACGGGTTAGCTGATATAGATCATCACGGGTTAGCTGATATAGATCATCACGGGTTAGCTGATATAGATCATCACGGGTTAGCTGATATAGATCATCACGGGTTATATAGATCATCACGGGTTAGCTGATATACATCACGGGTTAGCTGATATAGACGATCACGGGTTAGCTGATATAGATCATCACGGGTTAGCTGATATAGACGGTCACGGGTTAGCTGATATAGACGATCACGGGTTAGCTGATATAGACGATCACGGGTTAGCTGATATGGACGATCACGGGTTAACTGATATGGACCATCACGGGTTAGCTGATATGGATCATCACGGGTTAGCTGATATGGATCAACACGGGTTAGCTGATATGATATCAGACAACACGGGTTAGCTGATATGGATCAACACGGGTTAGCTGATATAGATCATCATGGGTTAGCTGATATAGATCATCACGGATAGCTGATATAGATCATCACGGGTTAGCTGATATAGATCATCATGGGTTATATAGATCAGGGTTAGCTGATATACACCAGAACACGGGAGCTTGACCTCTGAGATATGTCTCTCTGTCTGTACTCGCTTTGACAAATAGCTGAAAGGGTTAGAGATGTTTAGAGTTGGCGGCAGGTTATTTTTGGTAGTGATTCTCACCGCCTGTCTCCCTGGCAGACCTGAACAGAACCTTTCCTGACAACATCCAGTTCCGCAAGACGTCGAACCCATGTCTCCAGAAAACCCTGTACAACGTGCTGCTAGCGTACGGACACCACAACCCAGCTGTGGGCTACTGTCAAGTACGTTCACCCTGTTACACCTGGCGGTTCTTTGTTTGCATCCCAAATGGCACCCTATTCCTATTAATGCACCCTATGTAGTGCACTACTTTAGACCAGGGACCTATTCCCTATATAATGCACTACTTTAGACCAGGGACCTATCCCCTATATAATGCACTACTTTAGACCAGGGACCTATCCCCTATATAATGCACTACTTTAGACCAGGGACCTATCCCCTATATAATGCACTACTTTAGACCAGGGACCTATCCCCTATGTAATGCACTACTTTAGACCAGGGACCTATTCCCTATATAGTGCACTACTTTAGACCAGGGACCTATCCCCTATATAAATCACACCAACTCCAGTAATCTACTACAGTGGTTCCCAATAAGTCCACTACTGCAGTGGTTCCCAACTCCAGTCCTCTACTTTAGACAGTGGTTCCCAACTAGTCCTCTACTACAGTGGTCCTCAACTCCCTAGTCCTCCAGTCCTCTACTACAGGGACCTAACCCAGTCCTCTATATGGTTCCCAACTCCAGTCCTCTACTACAGTGGACCTCCTCAACTCCAGTCCTCCAGTACTCTTTAGACAGGGACCTAACTCCAGTCCTCCAGTACTCTACTATAGTGATCCTCAACTCCAGTCCTCCAGTGCCTACTTCAGTGGTCCTCAACTCCAGTCATCCAGGGACCTATCCCCTATATAATTCCCAACTCCAGGCCCAATCTACTAGGTTCTACTTTAACCAGTCCTCTACTACAGTGGTCCTAACTCCAGTCCTCCAGTCCTACTAGACAGTGGTCCTCAATCCCCTAGTCCTCTACTTTACAGTGGTCCTCAACTACTTTAGACAGTCCTCAACTATCCCTATATAATACACTACTTTAGACCAGTCCTCTATTACAGTGGTTCCCAACTCCAGTCCTCTACTACAGTGGTCCTCAACCCAGTCCTCTACTACAGTGGTCCTCAACCCAGTCCTCTACTACAGTGGTTCTCAACCCAGTCCTCCAGTCCTCTACTACAGTGGTTTCCCAACTCCAGTCCTCTACTACAGTGGTTCCCAACTCCAGTCCTCTACTACAGTGGTTCCCAACTCCAGTCCTCTACTACAGTGGACCTTCCCCTATGTAATGCCTCTTTACTACAGTGGTTCCCAACTCCCTCTACTACAGTGGTTTCCCTAACTAGTCCTACTATTAGTGGTTCCCAACTCCAGTCCTCTACTACAGTGGTTCCCAACTCCAGTCCTCTACTACAGTGGTTCCCAACTCCAGTCCTCTACTACAGTGGTTCCTCCAGTACTACAGTGGTTCCCAACTCCAGTCCTCTACTACAGTGGTTCCCAACTCCAGTCCTCTACTAGTCAGTGGTTCCCAACTCCAGTCCTCTACTACAGTGGTTCCCAACTCCAGTCCTCTACTACAGTGGTTCCCAACTCCAGTCCTCTACTACAGTGGTTCCCAACTCCAGTCCTCTACTACAGTGGTTCCCAACTCCAGTCCTCTACTACAGTGGTTCCCAACTCCAGTCCTCTACTACAGTGGTTCCCAATTCCAGTCCTCTACTACAGTGGTTCCCAACTCCAGTCCTCTACTACAGTGGTTCCCAACTCCAGTCCTCTACTACAGTGGTTCCCAACTCCAGTCCTCTACTACAGTGGTTCCCAACTCCAGTCCTCTACTACAGTGGTTCCCAACTCCAGTCCTCTACTACAGTGGTTCCCAACTCCAGTCCTCTACTACAGTGGTTCCCAACTCCAGTCCTCTACTACAGTGGTTCCCAACTCCAGTCCTCTACTACAGTGGTTCCCAACTCCAGTCCTCTACTACAGTGGTTCCCAACTCCAGTCCTCTACTACAGTGGTTCCCAACTCCAGTCCTCTACTACAGTGGTTCCCAACTCCAGTCCTCTACTACAGTGGTTCCCAACTCCAGTCCTCTACTACAGTGGTTCCCAACTCCAGTCCTCTACTACAGTGGTTCCCAACTCCAGTCCTCTACTACAGTGGTCCTCAACTCCAGTCCTCTACAGTGGTTCCCAACTCCAGTCCCCCAGTCCTCTACTACAGTGGTTCCCAACTCCAGTCCTCTACAACAGTACACATTATTATTGTAGCCCCGGACCATCAACCTGATTGAGTTGGATCAGGGGTCCTGGAAGACTGGAGTTGGGAAACACTGTTCTACTGTTTCTCAGCCCTCACTGCTACTGCACCGTGTTCACAGTGCCCCCTGTGGCTGGTCCAGGAATTACCTGCTAGCCTTTTCAGGAATCCCAACCCTTCCTCGATCATTCAATCAGCTTTTGTTCCTAAATGGGAATTCTATAGTTGGAACGGCATGTCGAATAGACAAGACTACTGTGTGTGATTTGATAGGGGGATTTTCAGCCTTTTGCAATGCAAAGAAGCAGCATTATGGCTGAAGGTTTGGTGTGTGTACAGTCAGTCCTTCTCGCTGTCTCCCACTCGTATTGGCAGATTTCTGTTAATTAGTCTCTTTTTGACTATCAAAGACACGTTAAATCACTTCAATTCCAATAGTTACTTACTAGAGACTATGTATTTTTACCAATGGCCCTGGGTCTAAAGTAGTGCACTATATAGGGAATAGGACTCTGGTCTAAAGTAGTGCACTATATAGGGCCCTGGTCAAAAGTAGTGTACTATATAGGGAATAGGGTGCCATTTGGGATGCTTAGTGTATCTCTGTTCACCTGTTCATCTCTCTCTCTTTGAACTCATTCACCAGAATACAGACGTGTTCTCTCTCCTCTTAGCAACAGGCTGTATTTGCAGGCAAAGGGAGAGAGAGAGCTGTTGAATTAGAATGTATTAGCAGGCAAAGGAGAGATGAATGGGGGGAGAGGGGGGCTGTTGAATTAGAATATATTAGCAGTAGAGGTTGACCGATTTATGATTTTTCGATACCGATTATTGAAGGACCAAGAAAGCCGATACCGATTAATCGGGACGATTAAAAAAAATGATAATAATATATATATATATAATATAATATTATATAAAAAAACATATTTTATTTGTAATAATGACAATTACAACAATACTAAATGAACACTTATTTTAACTTAATATAATACATCAATAAAATCAATTTAGCCTCAAGTAAATAATGAAACATGTTCAATTTGGTTTAAATAATGCAAAAACAACGTGTTGGAGAAAAAGTAAAAGTGCAGTATGTGCCATGTAAGAAAGCTAACGTTTCAGTTATTTGCTCAGAACATGAGAACATATGAAAGCTGGTGGTTCCTTCTGCCTCCACCGCTCAGTCAGATACTTAGATACTTGTATGCTTGTATGCTCAGTCAGATTATATAATATCATCAACCATGTGTAGTTAACTAGACACGATTGTATAAGATAATATCTAGTAATATCATCAACAGGGTCGTTATGTGTAGTTAACTAGTGATTATTGAAAATAAGAATGTGTTCTTAACTGACTTACCTGGTTAAATACAGTATAAAAACAATAATGGCAAATCGGCGCCCAAAATATCGATTTCCGATTGTTATGAAAACTTGAAATCGGCTTATTAATGGCATTCCTATTATCGGCGAGTCTCCTAATTAGAGGCAAAGGGAGAGAGGGGCTGTTGAATTATAATGTATTGGCCAGGCAAAGAGAGTGGCTGTGAAAGGATTAGATTGGAGCTGAGAGAGGTTGAATTAGAATGTATTGGCCAGGGAGAGAGAGAGCTGTTGAATTAGAATGTATTGGCCAGGGAGGGAGGGGAAGAAGAGAGAGAGAGGGGCTGTTGAATTAGAATGTATTGGAGAGAGAGAGAGAGCTGTTGAATTAGAATGTATTGGCCAGAGAGAGAAGAAGAAGAATGTTGAATTAGAATGTATTGGCCAGAAGAGAGAGAGAGGAGCTGTTGAATTAGAATGTATTGGCCAGGCAGCAAGGAAGAGAGGCTGTTGAATTAGAATGTATTGGCCAGGGAGAGAGAGCTGTTGAATTAGAATGTATTGGCCAGGCAAAGGGAGAGAGAGGGCTGTTGAATTAGAATGTATTGGCCAGGGAGAGAGAGCTGTTGAATTAGAATGTATTGGCCAGGCAAAGGGAGAGAGAGGGCTGTTGAATTAGAATGTATTGGCCAGGGAGAGAGAGCTGTTGAATTAGAATGGGCCAGGCAAAGGGAGAGAGAGCTGTTGAATTAGAATGATTTGGCCAGAGAGGCTGTTGAATTAGAATGTATTGGCCAGGCAAAGAGAGAGAGAGGGCTGTTGAATTAGAATGATTGGCCAGGAGAGAGAGGAGCTGTTGAATTAGAATGTATTGGCCAGGGAGAGAGAGAGAGAGAGGGCTGTTGAATTAGAATGTATTGGCCAGGGAGAGAGAGAGAGAGAGAGAGAGAGCTGTTGAATTAGAACGGGTTTTGCCCCTCACTAAGCTGTCAAGGAGAGGATGTCAACAACCTCCAGACAACAACAACACCTTGAAAACACTGTTATAACTATTAACAATTTATTGTGGCTGAAATGTAATATTCATATGTATCTAATAACTGTCTTGTCTTCAGGGCATGAACTTCATCGCTGGGTACCTCATCATCATCACTAAAGATGAGGAGAAATCATTCTGGCTGATGGACGCTCTACTGGGCAGGATACTACCAGGTGTGTTTGTCTTGTCTCCTGCCGTGGGTCTATGTATAACCCAGCGGAGGTCACATGGTCTTGAGCCTCGGTAAGACCCATGTCCCGTCACACGGAGGGGAGGGGGAGGGGGGTAATCCTATGATGTCACACAGGAAATGACTTCACGCCCCAGCTCACTACCTTGGCATAGTCGGGCTCCACTCTGACAAACAGGTGGATTTGATCTGAGATCACATTCACCACTGAGTTCAGGGCGCATATCTTTGAGGTGTGTGTGTGTGTGTCCCTTGACGACAGTAAAAAACCTACAGTGTAATGAAAGGGACTGTTGATACTAAGTTGTGTGTCCCGTCTGTCTCCTGTCCAGACTACTACACCCCAGCCATGCTGGGTCTGAAGATGGACCAGGAGGTTTTAGGGGAGCTTGTGAGGACCAAAGCCCCAGTTGTGTGGCAGGCCATGGGGCAACACAACGTCATGTGGACCCTGGTGGTGTCCAGGTGGTTCATCTGTCTCTACATAGACGTCCTGCCTGTAGAGGTGAGGGGGGGGGGGGGGGGACTTTGGCCTAATTTTTGTTGCTGTGGGAGTACTATTACTAAGTTGATGTAACTATTGAACATGTAAACACCCAGTCAGGTTTGGGTCAGTGATCTGTTGTAGAAGGGCTATTAAATCATGTTTTATCAGTGCTGAGCTTTATCAGAGACTCAACCCCCACAACAGGGCTGAATCAGGTTTACAGGGCAGAATGGGAACTCAGCCCCACAACAGGGCTGAATCAGGTTTACAGGGCAGAATGGGAACTCAGCCCCACAACAGGGCTGAATCAGGTTTACAGGGCAGAATGGGAACTCAGCCCCACAACAGGGCAGAATCAGGTTTACAGGGCAGAATGGGAACTCAGCCCCACAACAGGGCTGAATCAGGTTTACAGGGCAGAATGGGAACTGTGTCATGAATCAGTCTTACAGGGCAGAATGGTTCTGAAGCCAGTCTGCTCCAGGGCAGAGTGGGTGTTCAGAGGTCAGTCTGCTCCAGGGCAGAGTGTGTTCTGAACTGAGGTCAGCTTGAATCAGGTTTACAGGGCAGAATGGGAACTCAGCCCCACAACAGGGCTGAATCAGGTTTACAGGGCAGAGTGTGTTCTGTGTGTCAGCAGGTCAGTCTGCTCCAGGGCAGAGTGTGTTCTGTGTGTCAGAGGTCAGTCTGCTCCAGGGCAGAGTGTGTTCTGTGTTCTGAGGTCAGTCTGCTCCAGGGCAGAGTGTGTTCTGTGTTCGTGTGTTCTGAGTCTGCTCCAGTGTGTTCTGAGGTCAGTCTGCTCAGTCTGAGGTCTCCAGGGCAGAGTGTGTTCTGTGTTCTGAGGTCAGTCTGCTCCAGGGCAGAGTGTGTTCTGTGTGTCCAGGGCAGGTCAGTCTCTGCTCCAGGGCAGAGTGTGTTCTGTGTGTCAGAGGTCAGTCTGCTCCAGGGCAGAGTGTGTTCTGTGTGTCAGAGGTCAGTCTGCTCCAGGGCAGAGTGTGTTCTGTGTGTCAGGGCAGAGGTCAGTCTGCTCCAGGGCAGAGTGTGTTCTGTGTGTCTGAGGTCAGTCTGCTCCAGGGCAGAGTGTGTTCTGTGTTCTGAGGTCAGTCTGCTCCAGGGCAGAGTGTGTTCTGTGTTCTGTGGTCAGTCTGCTCCAGGGCAGAGTGTGTTCTGTGTGTCTGAGGTCAGTCTGCTCCAGGGCAGAGTGTGTTCTGTGTGTCTGTGGTCAGTCTGCTCCAGGGCAGAGTGTGTTCTGTGTGTCAGTCTGCTCCAGGGCAGAGTGTGTTCTGTGTGTCATGAGGAATGTGTCAGTCTGCTCCAGGGCAGAGTGTGTTCTGTGTCTGCTCAGGTCAGTCTGCTCCAGGGCAGAGTGTGTTCTGTGTCAGGTCAGTCTGCTCCAGGGCAGAGTGTGTTCTGTGTGTCAGGTGAGGGCAGAATCAGGTCAGTCTGCTCCAGGGCAGAGTGTGTTCTGTGTGTCAGGTCAGTCTGCTCCAGGGCAGAGTGTGTTCTGTGTGTGTGTTCTCCAGAGGTCAGTCTGCTCCAGGGCAGAGTGTGTTCTGTGTGTCTGAGGTCAGTCTGCTCCAGGGCAGAGTGTGTTCTGTGTGTCAGTCTGCTCCAGGGCAGAGTCAGTCTGCTCCAGGGCAGAGTGTGTTCTGTGTGTCATGAGGTCAGTCTGCTCCAGGGCAGAGTGTGTTCTGTGTGTCAGGTCAGTCTGCTCCAGGGCAGAGTGTGTTCTGTGTTCTGAGGTCAGTCTGCTCCAGGGCAGAGTGTGTTCTGTGTGTCAGCAGGTCAGTCTGCTCCAGGGCAGAGTGTGTTCTGTGTTCTGTCAGTCAGGTCAGTCTCTGCTCCAGGGCAGAGTGTGTTCTGAGGTCAGTCTGCTGAGCAGAACTCTGAGTCCAGGGGCAGAATCCTGGAGCAGCAG
Source organism: Oncorhynchus masou masou (assembly GCF_036934945.1). Lineage (NCBI taxonomy): Eukaryota > Metazoa > Chordata > Actinopteri > Salmoniformes > Salmonidae > Oncorhynchus > Oncorhynchus masou. Next base: position 366,336 of record NW_027013189.1, on the reverse strand, counting down.
GAGGGCAAGAGACAGCAGAATGAAGAACAATCTTTACCTATTTCATCACTGTGCCGAGTGTCACTGTCTACCATCTCAGCTTGATGACCTGTCCTGCATGTGTCTGAGGGTCAGTGCGTTAAGCCCGACTCAGTCCTGCAGGGCGAGTGTGTTCTGTGTGTCAGACAGTCCTGTGTTCTGGTCTGCTCCAGGGCAGAGTGTGTTCTGTGTTCTGAGGTCAGTCTGCTCCAGGGCAGAGTGTGTTCTGTGTGTCATGGTTCTCTCCTCAGACAGGTTCTGCGTATCTGGGACTGTCTGTTCTCCGAGGGTTCTAAGATTCTGTTCCGTGTGGCTCTGAGGTCAGTCTGATAAGGAACCAGCAGGTGTTCTGTGTCCAACAGGCTGCTCCCTGCCTGACGTGTGTTCTGTGACTGCTGTCAAACACATGACCAGAGGCCCTGATGTCAGGAGGTCAGTCTGCTCCAGGGCAGAGTGTGTTCTGCAGTGTATATACACTGCTCCAGGGCAGAATGTGTTCTGTGTGTCAGTCTGCTCACACTGAAATGAAGATGCGTTTTGAGCCCTCAGTCTGGTCCCCACAAGAATGTGTTCAAACAAACTGCAAATTTGACAAACTGGGGCACATTTTGTGTGTCAGTCCCCAGGGGAAAGTGTGTTCTATTTCTAGGTCAGTCTGCTATAAGGGCAGATGTGTTCTGGGTTCCAGTTCGGGCAAATAGGACTTTGAGTGGGACTAAGTCTGTCCCCACAATGTGTTCCTGTTCTGAGAGTCTGCTGTGTGTGTTCACCATAATGATCTCAGTTCATCTCTAATCCTCTGTCTTGCTGCTTTCCCAGAAAATCTTCACGGAACCGTGAAGCCTCTCCATGTCGTCAGGTCACTGCTCCAGGGCAGACGTGTTCTGAGGTCAGTCTGCTCCAGGGCATCGCTGAGGAGTCCTGACCCCATGTGTCCTGACCTGTCAATCAAACACTGTGTGTCGTCAGGTCATTCCGGGCTGGGTCCCAACACTCTGCTAATGGTCTCCTCTCTCGGATCCTAGTCTGCTCACTGTTGGGACAGTGTCCTAGACTGTTTTGTACTCTTTAGCATGACTACCACGTAGCTACGAGACTACCATGTATGGAGACTGTAAGATGTTACAGTCTACCAGGGCAGAATTAGTTACTATCAGTCTGTGGGGGCACATCGTACAGTGTTAAATGCTCCAAGAGTGAGCCTATCACAGTCTGCTCCAGGGCAAAGATGTTCTGTGAAACATGAGTCTATTACACTATTGTCATTTTCTGTGTGAAAGTCAGTCTGAAATAAAACTGTGTTTAGCCAATGGACATGGCAAGTGTGTTCATGGTCATGAGGTCAGCTCCTCCAGGGCAGAGTGTTTTTTAATTTAATTTTACAGGGCTTTATTTAACCAGGCAAGTCAGCTAAGGGCAGAGTGTGTTATTTTCAATGACGGTCTGCTCCAGGGAAGAGTGTGTTAACTGTGTTCAGGAGGGCAGAACTGACAGATTTGTACCTTGTCAGCTCGGGGGTTTGAACTCACAACCTTCCTGTGTGTCAGGAGTCAGTCTGCTCCAGGGCACTGGCTACTGTGTGTCAGGAGGTCAGTCTGCTCCAGGGCAGGTGTGTTTTGTGTCAGGAGGTCATTTTGCTCCAGGGCAGAGTGATGCAGAGATGATTCTGAGGTCAGTCTGCTCCAGGGCAGAGGTGTTCGTTACCAGACTGATGTGTTCTTGTGTCGTCAGGTCAGTCTGACAGGGCAGAGTGTGTTCTGTGTGTCAGACTGATGTCTTCAGGGCAGAGTGTGTTCTGTGTGAGGTCGTCTGCAGACTGTGTTCTGTAATGTCGGTCAGTGCTCCAGGGCAGAGTGTGTTACCAGACGTCTTAATGACAGTCTGCTCCAGGGCAGAGGTGTTCTGTTACCAGACTGTCTTAGGGCAGAGTGCGTTGACAGCAGAGGACGTTACCAGACTGATGTGTTGTGTGTGTCAGCAGGTCAGTCTGCTCCAGGGCAGGTGTGTTCTGTGTTCTGAGACTGTCTGCTGAGCTGAACTGACCAGGGCTCCTGGAGCAGCAGGAGGGGAAGAGACAGCAGAATGAAGAACAATCTTTACCTATTTCATCACCGTGACAGCAGTGTCACTGTCTACCATCTCAGCTTGATGACCTGTCCTGACAAGCCCGACTGAGGACCGTTACCTGACTGATCTCTCCCTTGGTTCTTAGACGGTTCTGCGCTGACTGCTGTTCTACGGGGTTCTAGATTCTGATGTGTGGCTTAATGAGGAACCAGCAGGCTGACAGCAGAGGAACGTTACCCTGCCTGACGTCTGTGACGTTTCAAACACATGACCAGAGGCCCTGATGTAGAGGACTGATGTCCTTCATGCAGGTACACGCACACAGCAGAAATGAAGATGTTACCAGACTGAATAGTCTTAAAACACAAATTTGACAAACTGGACGTTACCCGTCAGACTGATGCTATTTCTAGGGGTTACAGCAGAGGGTTCCAGTTCGGGAAAATAGGATTTTCAGTGGGACTAAATTGTGTCCCCACAGAGGACGTTACCAGACTGTGTGTGTGTAATGACGCGTGTGACACCATAATGATCTCCGTTATCCCTCTAATCCTCTGTCTTGCTGCTTTCGTTCACGGACAGCAGAGGACTCTCCATGGCTGATCACTTAATGGGAGACGTGTCGACACGCATCATCGGAGGAGTCCTGACCCCATCCTCCTGACTGTCAATCAAACACTACACATTCGGGCTGGGTCCCAACATGTCTTAATGGTCTCCTCTCCTCGGATCAGCAGAGGGACGTTACCAGACTGATGTCTTAATGACGCCACGGACAGCAGAGGACGTTACCAGACTGATGTCGTCTTAATGTTACGCCAGCAAATTCACGCTGACAGCAGAGGACGTTAAGACTGATGTCTATCACAATAATTACACGCTGACAGCAGAGGACGTTACCAGACTGATGTCATTTACTGTATGAAAGCACATGAAATAAAACGGACAGCAAGGACGTTAAAACAGACTGATGTCTTAATTTACGCTTTATTTACAGGCAAGTCAGTTAAGAACACATTCTTATTTTCAACTGATGGCCTGGGAATGACGGTTAACTGCCTGTTCAGGGGCAGAGCGACAGATTTGTACCTTGACTCGATGTTTGAACTCACAACCTTCCGGTTTACTAGTCCAACAGCCACTAGGCTACCCTACCAGACTGTCTTTGGCAATAACGTGACAGCAGAGGACGTGATGCAGACTGATGTCTGAGACGCGCGGACAGCAGAGGACGTTACCAGACTGTCTTAATGACGCTGACAGCAGAGGACGTTACCAGACTGATGTCTTAATGACGCGGACAGCAGAGGACGTTACCAGACTGATGTCTTAATGACGCGCTGACAGCAGAGGACGTTACCAGACTGTCTCTAATGACGTGTGGACAGCAGAGGACGTTACCAGACTGATGTCTTAATGACGCGCTGACAGCAGAGGACGTTACCAGACTGATGTCTTAATGACGCTGGCTGACAGCAGAGGACGTTACCAGACTGTGTCTTAATGACGCTGACAGCAGAGGACGTTACCAGACTGTCTTAATGACGCGCTGACAGCAGAGGACGTTACCAGACTGATGTCTTAATGACGCGACAGCAGAGGACGTTACTAGACTGATGTCTTAATGACGAGCTGACAGCAGAGGACGTTACCAGACTGATGTCTTAATGACGCCTGGCTGACAGCAGAGGACGTTACCAGACTGATGTCTTAATGACGTGTGACAGCAGAGGACGTTACCAGACTGATGTCTTAATGACGCGTGACAGCAGAGGACGTTACCAGACTGATGTCTTAATGACGGCGCTGACAGCAGAGGACGTTACCAGACTGATGTCTTAATGACGCGCTGACAGCAGAGGACGTTACCAGACTGTCTTAATGACGCGCTGACAGCAGAGGGCGTTACAGACTGATGTCTTAATGACACGCTGACAGCAGAGGACGTTACCAGACTGATGTCTTTAATGACGCTGGCTGACAGCAGAGGACGTTACCAGACTGTCTTAAAGACGCGCTTTCGACAGCAGAGGACGTTACCAGACTGTCTTAATGACGCGGACAGCAGAGGACGTTACCAGACTGATGTCTTAATGACGCTGACAGCAGAGGACGTTACCAGACTGATGTCTTAATGACGCGCAGACAGCAGAGGACGTTACCAGACTGTCTTAATGACGCCGACAGCAGAGGACGTTACCAGACTGATGTCTTAATGACGCGCAGACAGCAGAGGACGTTACCAGACTGATGTCTTAATGACGCCTTGCGGACAGCAGAGGACGTTACCAGACTGATGTCTTAATGACGCGCTGACAGCAGAGGACGTTACCAGACTGATGTCTTAATGACGCGCTGACAGCAGAGGACGTTACCAGACTGGATGTCGTCTTAATGACGCGCTGGACAGCAGAGGACGTTACAGACTGTCTTAATGACGTACTGGACAGTAGAGGACGTTACCAGACTGATGTCGTTAATGACGCGCTGACAGTAGAGGACGTTACCAGACTGATGTCTTAATGACGCGCTGACAGCAGAGACGTTTACCAGACTGATGTCTTAATGACGCGCTGACAGCAGAGGACGTTACCAGACTGATGTCTTAATGACGTGTGGACAGCAGAGGACGTTACCAGACTGGATGTCTTAATGACGCGCTGACAGCAGAGGCGTTACTAGACTGATGTCTTAATGACGCGCTGACAGCAGAGGACGTTACCAGACTGATGTCTTAATGACGCGCTGACAGCAGAGGACGTTACCAGACTGATGTCGTCTTTAATGACGCGCTGACAGCAGAGGACGTTACCAGACTGTCTTAAAGACGCGCTGACAGCAGAGGACGTTACCAGACTGTCTTAATGACGCGTGGACAGCAGAGGACGTTACCAGACTGATGTCTTAATGACGCGCTGACAGCAGAGGACGTTACCAGACTGTCTTAATGACGGTGACAGCAGAGGACGTTACCAGACTGTCTTAATGACGCGCTGACAGCAGAGGACGTTACCAGACTGATGTCTTAATGACGCGCGGACAGCAGAGGACGTTACCAGACTGTCTTAATGACGCGCTGACAGCAGAGGACGTTACCAGACTGTCTTAATGACGCGCTGACAGCAGAGGACGTTACCAGACTGATGTCTTAATGACGCGCAGACAGCAGAGGACGTTACTAGACTGTCTTAATGACGCGCTGACAGCAGAGGACGTTACCAGACTGATGTCTTAATGACGCGGACAGCAGAGGACGTTACCAGACTGATGTCTTAATGACGCGGCAGACAGCAGAGGACGTTACCAGACTGATCTTAATGACGCGCAGACAGCAGAGGACGTTACCAGACTGATGTCTTAATGACGCGCTGACAGCAGAGGACGTTACCAGACTGATGTCTTAATGACGCGCTGACAGCAGAGGACGTTACCAGACTGATGTCTTAATGACACGCAGACAGCAGAGGACGTTACCAGACTGTCTTAATGACGCGCTGACAGCAGAGGACTTACCAGACTGATGTCTTAATGACGCGCTGACAGCAGAGGACGTTACCAGACTGTCTTAATGACGCGGACAGCAGAGGACGTTACCAGACTGATGTCTTAATGACGCGCAGACAGCAGAGGACGTTACCAGACTGATGTCGTCTTAATGACGCGCAGACAGCAGAGGACGTTACCAGACTGTCTTAATGACGCGGACAGCAGAGGACGTTACCAGACTGATGTCTTAATGACGCGCAGACAGCAGAGGACGTTACCAGACTGATGTCGCTTAATGACGCGCTGACAGCAGAGGACGTTACCAGACTGTCTTAATGACGCGCTGACAGCAGAGGACGTTACCAGACTGTCTTAATGACGCGCGGACAGCAGAGGACGTTACCAGACTGATGTCTTAATGACGCGGACAGCAGAGGACGTTACCAGACTGTCTTAATGACGCGCTGACAGCAGAGGACGTTACCAGACTGATGTCTTAATGACGCGCTGACAGCAGAGGACGTTACCAGACTGATGTCTTAATGACGCGCTGACAGCAGAGGACGTTACCAGACTGATGTCTTAATGACGCGCTGACAGCAGAGGACGTTAGACTGATGTCTTAATGACGCGCTGACAGCAGAGGACGTTACAGACTGTCTTAATGACGCGCTGACAGCAGAGGACGTTACCAGACTGATGTCTTAATGACGCGTGTGACAGCAGAGGACGTTACCAGACTGATGTCTTAATGACGCGCTGACAGCAGAGGACGTTACTAGACTGTGTCTTAATGACGCGCTGGACAGCAGAGGACGTTACCAGACTGATGTCTTAATGACGCTGACAGCAGAGGACGTTACCAGACTGATGTCTTAATGACGCGTTGACAGCAGAGGACGTTACAGACTGATGTCTTAATGACGCGCTGACAGCAGAGGACGTTACCAGACTGATGTCTTAATGACGCGCCTGACAGCAGAGGACGTTACCAGACTGTCTTAATGACGCGCTGACAGCAGAGGACGTTACCAGACTGATGTCTTAATGACGCACGCAGACAGCAGAGGACGTTACCAGACTGTCTTAATGACGCGGACAGCAGAGGACGTTACCAGACTGTCTTAATGACGCGCTGACAGCAGAGGACGTTACCAGACTGTCTTAATGACGCGCTGACAGCAGAGGACGTTACCAGACTGTCTTAATGACGCTGACAGCAGAGGACGTTACCAGACTGTCTTAATGACGCGCTGACAGCAGAGGACGTTACCAGACTGATGTCTTAATGACGCGCTGACAGCAGAGGACGTTACCAGACTGTCTTAATGACGCGCTGACAGCAGAGGACGTTACCAGACTGATGTCTTAATGACGCGCTGACAGCAGAGGACGTTACCAGACTGTCTTAATGACGCGCTGACAGCAGAGGACGTTACCAGACTGTCTTAATGACGCGCTGACAGCAGAGGACGTTACCAGACTGTCTTAATGACGTTACAGCAGAGGACGTTACCAGACTGTCTTAATGACGCGCGGACAGCAGAGGATTTACCAGACTGTCTTAATGCGCGGACAGCAGAGGACGTTACCAGACTGATGTCTTAATGACGTGTGGACAGCAGAGGACGTTACCAGACTGATGTCTTAATGACGCGCTGACAGCAGAGGACGTTACTAGACTGATCTTAATGCGCGGACAGCAGAGGACGTTACCAGACTGATGTCTTAATGACGCGCAGACAGCAGAGGACGGCGGCTGCACTGTAGAGATGCAGGAATTCAACATGAGTTTTCATCCAGCTTTGGTGTTCATCTGCATTGGGGGAAACCAGCCCTGGACGTATTGGTTCATGTAGACCTGAATGTACACATGAAGCTAGATAATTATCTAGCTACATGTCTGCATTAACTATTATAGCTTCATGTGTACATTCAGGTCTACATTAATTATCTAGCTACATGTCTACATTAACTAATTTAGACCTGAGTGTACACATGTAGCTAGATAGTTATTGTCTTCATGTAGACCCTGAATGTAGTTAGATGGAGTGTAATGTTAACTCACACCCTGCTAACTGAGGATTCCATTGTGTCCCCAAATGGCACCCTATTCCCTACAAAAGTAGTGCACTATATAGGGAGTGGTGCATTAAATAGGGCCCCTAGGGAACTGGTCTAAAGTAGTGACACTATATAGGGAATAGGGCCCTGGTCTAAAGTAGTGACTATATAGGGAATAGGGCCCTGGTCTAAAGTAGTGCACATGGGAATAGGGCCCTGGTCTAAAGTAGTGCACTATATAGGGAATAGGGCCCTGGTCTAAAGTAGTGCACTATATAGGAATAGGGCCTGGTCTAAAGTAGTGCACTATATAGGGAATAGGGCCCTGGTCTAAAGTAGTGCACTATATAGGGAATAGGGCACTGTCTAAAGTAGTGCACTATATAGGGAATAGGGCCCTGGTCTAAAGTAGTGCACTATATAGGAATAGGGCCCTGGTCTAAAGTAGTGCACTATATAGGGAATAGGGCCCTGGTCTAAAGTAGTGCACTATATAGGAATAGGGCACTGTCTAAAGTAGTGCACTATATAGGGAATAGGGCCCTGGTCTAAAGTAGTGCACTGTATAGGGAATATGGCCCTGGTCTAAAGTAGTGCACTGTAGGGAATAGGGCCCTGGTCTAAAATAGTGCACTATATAGGGAATAGGGCCCTGGTCTACAATAGTGCAGTATATAGGGTCCTGGTCTAAAATAGTGCACTATATAGGGAATAGGGCCCTGGTCTAAAGTATACTATATAGGGAATAGGGCCCTGGTCTAAAGTAGTGCAATATATAGGGAATAGGGTCCTGGTCTAAAATAGTGCCGTATATAGGGAATAGGGCCCTGGTCTAAAATAGAGCTGTATATAGGGAATAGGGCACTATATAGGGAATAGGGTGCCAATTGAGATGTAACTCATGTGAGATTCAAGTTGCTGACTGAAGCTCATCGTAACTGGAATAAACATTTAAGAACAAGATTTGGATTCTATGACTTTTCTCCTCTGAGTGATGAGATCACTGACGTTGAGAAGTAGACTTGAAGCGTCATCGTACATGAATGATAGTGTCTGTAGTGCACTAGAAACTAGCCTGATTCTCTGTACACCAGACATGATTAAATAAACTACTGACTCTTCCTTCCTCCCCCCGTCTGTTCTTTCTGCTACTTTTGTAGTCCTTGTAAATCTCTAGTGCTGGGAACTACAAACCCCATCTATTCTCAACTCAGGAAGCAGAAGAAATGTGTTTCAGTTGTCTTTTATTGACCTTAGCAAGACGCATAATAGAAAAAAACGATCAAAACATTCTCTCCAAAATAAAAAGATCAACTCACTACAATGGATGAACACGATCTCATGGAGGAGAGGGGAGGAGCTGAACGATATTACACACCAGTTCAACACATCCATCATGAAACAACCTTAACCTTGTTCTGTTCCTCAGTCCGACAGCATCCACAACCTTTTGTTATGAAACGCAGTAAAACCACAAACACAAGGCCTTTCAAAGGCTCCTGTGATCTACAAGATATAACCCGCTCAGTATCTCTGACCAGAGAGGAGTTGTTCAAGTTTCCCTTTGTCCCCCCACAGGAGGCTTCAGACCTCCCTAGGTGATGTCGTAGAAAAGATGGCGGTCCTGAAGGAAAGGAGATGAGGAAGGAAGGGAAGCTTGTTGAGTCCATCACAAAACGTGGTTCTAGGAAAGACCCACTCTTCCATAAGAGTTGAATACTATATAATTTAATATCAGATTCATTTAATTTACACAAAGAACTGCAATTGAAAAAAAAAAACAAATCTTTAAATTCCGTTTAAAGGTAGCAGAGAATCCACCCAAGTCAAACATGAAATGACATCAGAACTAAAAGAGGAGTTTAACAACAATACACAGAGCCAGCAGACAGAGAGATGGGACAGACAGAGACAGAGAGACAGACAGAGGGAAAGGTAGGTTTGACCAGGCACTAGTCTGTTAGTAGATAGCAGAGGATGAGTTGCTGTGAATAACAGAGAGACAGACAGACAGAGAGACAGACAGACAGACAGAGACAGACAGACAGACAGACACTGCAGAGAGGGCCTGGTTTGTACATGGTCCAGTCAGTCATTAGTAGCAGTGGTTGGTTGAGCGTCTGGCTCTCTGCAGTCTGCCTGAAAAGACTCCCCTATATTGTGCACTAAGTTTGACCAGAATCCACATAGACCTCTGGTCAAAAGTAGTGCACTATATAGGAAATAGGGTGCTGATTGATACACATAAGGTTGTGTGTCAGTGTTCTCAGATGGTCTGGTATCCAGCATGGCTCCTCTTCCTGCCGATGAGGTAAGCGATGAGAACGATGAGAACCAGGCCGGCCAGAGCAGCTCCCACGACGATGGGAATCAACATGCTGTCCTGATCCAACTGACACTCCTCCGCTAGAGGGAGAGAGAGGGAGGGGGATGTAGCGGGAGAGGGGGGGTGGCGGGGAGAGGGGGGATGTGGCGGGAGAGGGGGGGGAGGGAGAGGGGGAGAAAACAGGGAAAAAAGTCAAGGTCATGATACAAATACAGAACTTCTAATCAAGGACACATTGACTAAGGGTAGAGAGAGAGGAGAGATGGATAGAACATATGAAAGGAGAGAGAGGGGGGATAGGAGATGGATAGAACATATGAAAGGGGGAGAGAGGAAGAGATGGATAGAACATATGAAAGGAGAGAGGAGAGATGGATAGATCATATGAAAGGAGAGAGAGGAGATAGATGATAGAAATATATGAAAGGAGAGAGAGAGGAGAGATGGATAGAACATATGAAAGGAGAGATGGATAGATCATATGAAAGGAGAGAGAGGAGAGATGGATAGATCATATGAAAGGAGAGAGAGGAGAGATGGATAGATCATATGAAAGAAGAGAGAGAGGAGAGATGGATAGAACATATGAAAGGAGAGAGAGAGAAGAGATGGATAGATCATATGAAAGGAGAGAGAGAGAGAACATATGATGGATAGAACATATATGAAAGGAGAGAGAGAGATATGAAAGAGAGATGGATAGAACATATGAAAGGAGAGAGAGAGAGGAGAGATGGATAGATCATATGAAAGGAGAGAGAGAGAATGGATAGAACATGAAAGGGGATAGATCATATGAAAGGGGAGATGAGAGAGGAGAGAGATGGATAGAACATATGAAAGGAGAGAGAGAGAGAGATGGATAGAACATATGAAAGGGTAGAGAGAGGAGAGATGGATAGATCATATGAAAGGAGAGAGAGAGAGAGAGATGGATAGAACATATGAAAGGAGAGAGAGAGGAGAGATGGATAGAACATATGAAAGGAGAGAGAGAGAGGAGAGATGGATAGAACATATGAAAGGGTGGAGAGAGAGAGGAGAGATGGATAGAATATGAAAGGAGAGAGAGAGAGGAGATATAGAACATATGAAAGGGTAGAGAGGAGATGGATAGATCTTATGAACATATGAACGTGGGTAGAGAGGAGGAGAGATGGATAGAACATGAACGTGGTAGAGAGGGAGGAGAGATGGATAGATCATATGAAAGGGTAGAGAGGAGATGGATAGAACATATGAACGTGGTAGAGAGGGAGGAGAGATGGATAGAACATATGAAAGGAGGGCGAAAGGGGACTAGATTAGATCATATCAGGTACCTTGTGCAAACTGTCCTCTGGTGATGCCGAAGGGCTGGACCTGCAGGTGGAAGGTGTTGAGGGAAAAGTTCTGGTCTACAGCCAGAGTCTGTTCTGAACTACACATGTAGCTACGCCCAGGGAGCCACGCAGGTAGTCCAGACTACTGTTACTGGTGTTGAACGGGCTGAGGGAGGGAGAGAGAGAGAGAGAGAGAGAGGAAGTGTAGAGAGGTAGAGGGTGAACAGAGATCCAGACATTGTTATGGAACAGTAATTATTCAACAGAGGGACAGAGAGGAGACAGAGAGAGAGAGACATAGAGAGACACAGAGACAGAGAGACATGGAGACAGAGAGAGGGGGAGACATGGAGACAGAGAGGGGGGAGACATGGAGACAGAGAGAGGGGGAGACATGGAGACAGAGAGAGGGGGAGACATGGAGACAGAGAGAGGGGGAGACATGGAGACAGAGAGAGGGGGAGACATGGAGACAGAGAGAGGGGGAGACATGGAGACAGAGAGAGGGGGAGACATGGAGACAGAGAGAGGGGGAGACATGGAGACAGAGAGAGGGGGAGACATGGAGACAGAGAGAGGGGGAGACATGGAGACAGAGAGAGGGGGAGACATGGAGACATGAGAGAGAGGGGAGACATGGAGACAGAGAGAGGGGGAGACATGGAGACAGAGAGAGGGGAGACAAGGAGACATAGAGAGGACAGGTGATAAAGGTGAGTGGTAGTATATTTATCATCTCAGTCCTGAAGAGACCAATCATCAGTGTAACATACTGGTACTGTTTGGTCTATATGGACACTATTGATAACAGAGGAAACACTAACCTGTCATATCAGGCCAAGCTGCTACCACAGACAGACCAGTCAGGTGGTACCTGTTAGACGTGGTGTTCTGGAAAGACAAGAAACAACATCAGCCACAGAGGAGAGGAGAGAGAATTGACAGACAGACTGGCATAACAGACCGACAGGCAGGGAGACAGAGACTGATAACAGACAGGCAGGGAGGCAGACAGACAGACAGACAAAAGTATAAAAGACTGACAGACAGGTAAACAGTAGAGTGATGATGTCACCAGAGTAAACAGGAAGCTGAGGTTGGAGGCACTGCCCTGTGTCAGCACCAGGGTGGCGCTGGTGGGGTCACATGATCCTGAGCTGGTCGTCTGATTGGGCAGCAGGTTTACTACTTCCTGGATAGTCTGTCAATGAGCAGGAGAGGGATAGGTTACTGTGTGTACACGAGTGTGTGTGTGTGTGTGTACACGAGTGTGTGTGTGTGTGTGTACATGAGTGTGTGTGTGTACCTTATTCTGTGAGGCAGAGAAGTGAGAGATGTGTGTGTGTGCAGTGCCATGGGGCCAGCAGACAGACGGTCCTGTGTGCTGGAGACAGAGTAGCTGCCCTGGTAGGGGTTCCAGGGGGATGGGGACGGGGGCGGGGGTGTGCTGTGGTGGTGGACACGAGGGGATGGAGGCGTGGGCTGTGGTGAAGCTCTGGTCAGCAGTACACACACTCTCTGGGAAGAACAGAACAGACTGTTCAGACCAGCTATCACACAACACGGGTCAATACCCCCACACTGTTCAGACCAGCTATCACACAACACGGGTCATTACCCTCACACTGTTCAGACCAGCTATCACACAACACGGTCATTACCCTCACACTGTTCAGACCAGCCATCACACAACACGGGTCAACACCACACTGTTCAGACCAGCTATCACACAACACGGGTCAATACCCTCACACTGTTCAGACCAGCTGTCACACAACACAACACGGGTCATTACCTCACACTGTTCAGACCAGCTATCACACAACACGGGTCAATACCCTCACACTGTTCAGACCAGCTATCACACAACACGGGTCATTACCCTCACACTGTTCAGACCAGCTATCACACAACACGGGTCAATACCCTCACACTGTTCAGACCAGCTATCACACAACACAACACGGGTCATTACCCTCACACTGTTCAGACCAGCTATCACACAACACGGGTCATTACCCTCACACTGTTCAGACCAGCTATCACACAACACGGGTCAATACCCTCACACTGTTCAGACCAGCTATCACACAACACGGGTCAATACCCTCACACTGTTCAGACCAGCTATCACACAACACGGGTCATTACCCTCACACTGTTCAGACCAGCTATCACACAACACGGGTCATTACCCTCACACTGTTCAGACCAGCTATCACACAACACGGGTCATTACCCTCACACTGTTCAGACCAGCTATCACACAACACAACACGGGTCATACCCTCACACTGTTCAGACCAGCTATCACACAACACAACACGGGTCAATACCCTCACACTGTTCAGACCAGCTATCACACAAAACGGGTCAATACCCTCACACTGTTCAGACCAGATATCACACAACACGGGTCAATTCCTCACACTGTTCATTTAAACACAATAAGTTACACTGGTCAAAGTCAAACATGTAAAGGAATAACCTCCTGTTGATGGTCAGTAAACAATTGTTAATGGTTGATGGTCAGTGGTTGATGATCAGTGGTCACAATAAGTGTGCATCCCAAATTAGCCCCGGTCCAAAGTAGTGCACTATCCAGAGAAAGGGTGAGATTGGGGGCTCAGCCCAGGTGTTGATTGTACCAGCTATCACATCGTCACGGGTCATGTAGGCCTCCACGTTCAGACGCTTGAGAAGGTGACGGGTGGCTCCTCCCACAATGACAGGTGAGGCGCTGATACATCACAACAGGTGGTGTTGACTGTTCAGACAACCATCCCTACAGAGGTCGCCCCTCCACAGTTACCACATCTGTCGGAAAACAGACAAGACACATTGGTCAGAAATCACATAATAATCCATTCTGTGTGTGAAGCTATGACACAACAGTATGTGTGTGTGTGTGTGTGAAGCGTGACTCACACAACAGTGTGTGTGAAGCGTGACTACCGTTCAGTATGTGTGTGAAGCATGACTGTGTGTCAATGTGTGTGTGTGTGTGTGTGACCAGTGTGTGTGTGTGAAACATGACTCAATACCCTTAGTATGTGTGTGTGTGTGAAGCATGACTCCGTGTGTTAGTATGTGTGTGAAGCATGACTGTGTGTTCAGTGTGTGTGTGTGAAACATGACTCGTGTGTTAGTATGTGTGTGAAGCATGACTCCGTGTCATTACCCTAGTATGTGTGAAGCATGACTGGTGTGTTACCCTGTGTGTGAGAAGCTATGATTCCGTGTGTTAGTATGTGTGTGTGTGAAGCGTGACTCCACAACACAAGTATGTGTGTGTGTGTGTGTGTTCAGTATGTGTGTGAAGCATGACTCACAACATGTGTGTTAGTATGTGTGAAGCTATGACACAACACGTGTGTTAGTATGTGTGTGTGCTGTCAAGCAATACAACGTATGTTAGTATGTGTGTGTTCAGAAGCATGACTCGTGTGTTAGTATGTGTGTCATTACCCTGTGTTCAGACCAGCTATGACTCAACACAGTATGTGTGTGTGTGTGTGTGAAGCTGACACCGTGTGTTAGTATGTGTGTGTGTGTGTGTGACACTGTGACCCGTGTGTTAGTATGTGTGTGTCATGTACCCTGACACTGTGTTAGTATGTGTGTTTATGTATGTATACAGTGGGTCAAAAAGTCACATTTAGTCAGCCACCAATTGTGCAAGTTCTCCCACTTAAAAAGATGAGAGGCCTGTAATTTTCATCATAGGTACACTTCAACTATGACAGACAAAATGAGCTAAAAAAATAAATAAATCCAGAAAATCACATTGTATGATTTTTAATGAATTAATCTGCAAATTATGGTGGAAAAATAAGTATTTGGTCACCTACAAACAAGCAAGATTTCTGGCTCTCACAGACCTGTAACTTCACACTTTAAGAGGCTCCTCTGTCCTCCACTCGTTACCTGTATTAATGGCACCTGTTTGAACTTGTTATCAGTATAAAAGACACCTGTCCACAACCTCAAACAGTCACACTCCAAACTCCACTATGGCCAAGACCAAAGAGCTGTCAAAGGACACCAGAAACAAATTGTAGACCTGCACCAGGCTAGGAAAACCAATTGGCAATAGGTAAGCAGCTTGGTTTGAAGAAATCAACTGTGAGAGCAATTATTAGGAAATGGAAGACATACAAGACCACTGATAATCCCCTCAATCTGGGGCTCCACGCAAGATCTCACCCCGTGGGGTCAAAATGATCACAAGAATGGTGAGCAAAAATCCCAGAACCACACGGGGGGACCTAGTGAATGACCTGCAGAGAGCTGGGACCAAAGTAACAAAGCCTACCATCAGTAACACACTACGCCGCCAGGCGTAGTGCAGTGCCAGACGTGTCCCCCTGCTTAAACCAGTACATGTCCAGGCCCGTCTGAAGTTTGCTAGAGAATTTGGATGATCCAGAGGAAGATTGGGAGAATTTCATCTGACCATATGACACCAAAATATAATTTTTCGCTAAAAACTCAACCCTCAGAATGCTGAGTTGCATCCAAAGAACACCATACCTACTGTGAAGCATGGGGGTGGAAACATCATGCTTTGGGGCTGTTTTTCTGCAAAGGGACCAGGACGACTGATCCGTGTAAAGGAAAGAATAAATGGAGCCATGTATCGTGAGATTTTGAGTGAAAACCTCCTTCCATCAGCAAGGGCATTGAAGATGAAACGTGGCTGGGTCTTTCAGCATGACAATGATCCCAAACACACCGCCCGGCAACGAAGGAGTGGCTTCGTAAGAAGCATTTCAAGGTCCTGGAGCCTGTCTCCAGACCTCAACCCATAGAAAATCTTTGGAGGGAGTTGAAAGTCCATGTTGCCCAGCAACAGCCCCAAAACATCACTGCTCTAGAGGAGATCTGCATGGAGGAATGGGCCAAAATACCAGCAACAGTGTGTGAAAACCTTGTGAAGACTTACAGAAAATATTTGACCTCTGTCATTGCCAACAAAGGGTATATAACAAAGTATTGAGATAAACTTTTGTTATTGACCAAATACTTATTTTCCACCATAATTTTCAAAGTAAATTCATTAAAAATCTATAATGTTATTTTCTAGATTTTTTCCCCTCATTTTGTCTGCCATAGTTGAAGTGTACCTATGATTAAAATTACAGGCCTCTCTCATCTTTTTAAGTGGGAGAATTTGCACAATTGGTGGCTGACTAAATATTTTTTTGCCCCACTGTATGTGTGTGTGAAGCGTGCCTCCGTGTGTTAGTGTGTGTGTGTGTGTGTGAAGCGTGACTCTGTGTGTTAGTGTGTGTGTGGTGTGTATGTATGTGTGTGAAGTGTGACTCTGTGTTAGTGTGTGTGTTAGGGAGGACGTCGAGGCAGTATGTATGTATGTGTGTGTGTGTATATATGTGTGTGTATGTGTAAAGCGTGACTCCGTGTGTTAGTGTGTGAAGTGTGACTGTGTGTTAGTGTGTGAAGTGTGACTCCGTGTGTTAGTGTGTGTGTGAAGTGTGACTCCGTGTGTTAGCGTGTGTGTGAAGTGACTGTGTGTTAGCGTGTGTGTGAAGTGTGACTCCGTGTGTTAGTGTGTGTGTGTGTGTGTGACTCGTGTGTTAGTGTGTTTGTGTAGCGTGACTCCGTGTGTTTGCGTGTGTGTGAAGTGTGACTCCGTGTGTTAGTGTGTTTGTGTAGCGTGACTGTGTGTTTGCGTGTGTGTGAAGTGACTCCGTGTGTTAGTGTGTTTGTGTAGCGTGACTCGTGTGTTTGCGTGTTTGTGTAGCGTGACTCCGTGTGTTAGTGTGTGTGTGAAGTGTGACTCCGTGTGTTAGTGTGTTTGTGAAGTGTGACTCCGACTGTGTTAGTGTGTTTGTGTAGCGTGACTCCGTGTGTTAGTGTGTTTGTGTAGCGTGACTCCGTGTGTTAGTGTGTTTGTGTAGCGTGACTCCGTGTGTTAGCGTGTGTGTGAAGTGTGACTCCGTGTGTTAGTGTGTTTGTGTAGCGTGACTCCGTGTGTTTGCGTGTGTGTGAAGTGTGACTCCGTGTGTTAGTGTGTTTGTGTAGCGTGACTCCGTGTGTTAGTGTGTTTGTGTAGCGTGACTCCGTGTGTTAGTATGTGTGTTTGTGTAGCGTGACTCCGTGTGTTTGCGTGTGTGAAGTGTGACTCCGTGTGTTAGTGTGTTTGTGTAGCGTGACTCCGTGTGTTAGTGTGTTTGTGTAGCGTGACTCACATGTGTTAGTGTGTTTGTGTATCGTGACTCGTGTGTGGAAAAATAGTGTGTTTGTGTAGCGTGACTCCGTGTGTTAGTGTGTTTGTGTAGCGTGACTCCGTGTGTTAGTGTGTGTGTGTATGTGACTCCTGTGTTAGTATGTGTGTGTATGTGAAGCGTGACTCTGTGTTAATGTGTGTGTGAAGTGTGACTGTCAAAGGTGTTAGTGTGTGTGTTAGGGAGGACGTGGAGGCAGGCAGTATGTATGTATGTATGTATGTATGTATGTATGTATGTGTGAAGACATACACTCCACTGTGTTAGTATGTGTGTGTGTGTATGTTTGTGTGTGTGAAGATCTGACTGTGTGTTAATATGTGTGTGTGTGTGTGTGTGTGTGTGAAGCCCAGACTGTGTGTTAATATGTGTGTGTGAAGCGTGACTCCCTGTGTTAGTATATGTGTGTGTGTGTGTGTGTGTGTGTGTCTCTTTCCTCACCAGTCCCGTTGGCCTCTGGGAAGGTAGAGACATCACTGAGGTTGTACTGCAGGGTAAGGTTAGCGACACTGTACAGACTGACGTTGGATGAAAAGCTGAGGCTCCAGGGAGTGGCCATCCCCGAACAACGCCACGAGCGAGGGAAGCGGCCACCCCCACACGAGCTGGCCACACCCACCACCGCCGAACCTGGGAGGGGCACCATCACCGTACGCTGGAGTGAAGAAGAAGTTTGTACATTTAAAAACATGTTCAGGATAGTATCGTTGGCCCAAACTCACACAATGGTCTTGGGAAGAGAGACTTATGTTCAGGACATTATCAAAAGTATAATCTGTGTTTCTCCAGATCTCAACCCGGAGAGGATTGTGGGGGATGTAGTTTACCGTGCCGTTGGCTGTGTCATAGGTGATGGAGAAAGAGGCGGAGAGTTCGGCTTTATACAGGTGGAGTTTCCTCTGTCACCTTCAGAGTGACCTGAGACTGACTACAGTCACACAACCTGGGGAGACATCATCATCACCATCATCATCATCATCATCACTATAACCCTGACTGACTGGACTACAGTCACAACCTGGGAGAGACATCATCATCACCATTATCATCACCATTATCATCATCATCATCATCATGGGTCCTGTGTGGCTCAAAATCGGTAGAGCATGGCGCTTGCAACGCCAAGCGTCGTGGGTGTATATGTGTGCTGGGGCCACCCATATGTAAAAGTAGTGGCCCCAGCCGACTTGTAAGTCGCTTTGGACAAAAGCGTCTGCTAAATGGGATATATTTTATTTTTAATTTAATCATTATAACCCTGACTGACTGGACTACAGTCACAACCTGGGAGAGACACCATCATCATCATCACTATAACCCTGACTGACTGGACTACAGTCACAACCTGGGAGAGACATCATCATCACCATTATCATCACCATTATCATCATCATCATCATCATTATAACCCTGACTGACTGGACTATGTAGTCACAACCTGGAGAGACACCATCATCATCACTATAACCCTGACTGACTGACTACAGTCACACAACCTGGGAGAGACATCATCATCATCATCACTATAACCCTGACTGACTGACTACAGTCACACAACCTGGGAGAGACACCACCATCATCATCATCACTATAACCCTGACTGACTGGACTACAGTCACAACCTGGGAGAGACATCATCACCATCATCATCACTATAACCCTGACTGACTGGACTACAGTCACACAACCTGGGAGAGACACCATCATCATCATCACTATAACCCTGACTGACTGGACTACAGTCACACAACCTGGGAGAGACACCATCATCATCATCACTATAACCCTGACTGACTGACTACAGTCACACAACCTGGGAGAGACACCATCATCATCATCACTATAACCCTGACTGACTGTGACTAGTCACACAACCTGGGAGAGACACCATCATCATCACTATAACCCTGACTGACTGGACTACAGTCACACAACCTGGGAGAGACACCATCATCATCACTATAACCCTGACTGACTGACTACAGTCACACAACCTGGGAGAGACACCATCATCATCATGTATCATCATCATCACTATAACCCTGACTGACTGGACTACAGTCACACAACCTGGGAGAGACATCATCATCACTATAACCCTGACTGACTGGACTACAGTCACACAACCTGGGAGAGACATCATCATCATCATCATCATCACTATAACCCTGACTGACTGACTACAGTCACACAACCTGGGAGAGACACCATCATCATCATCACTATAACCCTGACTGACTGACACAGTCACACAACCTGGGAGAGACATCATCATCATCATCATCATCACTATAACCCTGACTGACTGGACTACAGTCACACAACCTGGGAGAGACACCATCATCATCATCACTATAACCCTGACTGACTGACTACAGTCACACAACCTGGGAGAGACATCATCATCATCATCATCATCACTATAACCCTGACTGACTGGACTACAGTCACACAACCTGGGAGAGACACCATCATCATCATCACTATAACCCTGACTGACTGGACTACAGTCACACAACCTGGGAGAGACATCATCATCATCATCATCATCACTATAACCCTGACTGACTGACTACAGTCACACAACCTGGGAGAGACATCATCATCATCACATCATCATCACTATAACCCTGACTGACTGGACTACAGTCACACAACCTGGGAGAGACACCACCATCATCATCATCATCATCACTATAACCCTGACTGACTGGACTACAGTCACACAACCTGGGAGAGACACCATCATCACCACCATCATCACCACCATCACTTGAGCACCAACCTGAGTCGTATTATCAAAAACAGTACAGTATGACGATAGGCAGAAACTACTTCTCCAATAGAAACCCATGGTCACGCTTCTAAGTGTGAAACACGTTTATCTGTTGTAACGGCCGTCTCGTGCCAAACTGCACATGTGCATGCCGTCAAATCAAAGACTCTCCTTTAATATTAAGTTGTTTTTGGAGGAAAATAAAACGTTTTTTTTTGCTCTCATGAGGTTGGAGTGTTGGGGATTATTCCATGTTTAAGGCCCAGTTCACTGTCAACAGTGGCAAAGTGTTTCTCCAAAATGGCCGCCAAGTCACCTGACCGCCACCTGACACATCAGGTGGTCACCAGCTGACCATATTAAAGATGGCCACCATACACACACACACACTACACCAGCCATCAGAACTCTCCAGTATGCCTTCTTGACGAAGCTTAGTGTTATGTGTCCTGTGCTATATTAAGGACATTATTGTAATTATTATATACATTATTATTATTGACAAGATTGTAGAACCCATGTTGTTTGATAATGTTAACCGGTAGCCTTTAGCATATGGTTTGCTCGGGCCCATTCAGGTATGTATTGACCCAAGGACCACGTGTTGTGGTTCACATTATGCTACTTATGGTCCTTTATGTTTAGTGTATATGTATATATATTATGAGATGAGACAGGGACTCAGGTTACATATCAATCGAGATAGACAGATAAGTGAATACACAGCCTGAACCCTCACGTCCTCAACGCGATCCAGAACCCTCACGTCCACAACGCGATCCAGAACCCTCACGTCTTCAACGCGATCCAGAACCCTCACGTCTTCAACGCGATCCAGAACCCTCACGTCTACAACGCGATCCAGAACCCTCACGTCTACAACGCGATCCAGAACCCTCACGTCCACAACGCGATCCAGAACCCTCACGTCCACAACGTGATCCAGAACCCTCACGTCCACAGCTGAGAAGCATCGTCTTCTGTCCGTACGACCAGAATAAGTTCTCGTAGTTCAGTTCCAAGCATGAGAGGAGTTCTAGAATGTTTCCCGTGATGATGTAACGACAGTGCAGATGTATAACTGCCAGGTCCCTCCCTCCTCCTTCACATGTACCATTACCAAACCCCTGTATTACCAACCCTTTAGTCTGGCACACAGCCTACTACAGACTATTAATACCTGCTCTGTGTTCCAAATGGCATACCCTATATAGTGCACTATTCACTCATTTACACCTGCTGGCTGCCACAACGGACACAGAGGTCGAGGGGTTAAATATGTGTCTACCGACATACTGTTAAAGGTCAGGTTATTAGTGTGTGGCTAAGTTGTGCCTGACCAGAGGGCGTGGGCGTGCCTCAATAGTCGAGACGGGCTTCCTTTCTCTCCTCAGAGGATCAATTCATCCAAATCAGCACTTGTGTTCAGACAGAATGAATGTCAGATGAACTAAGGGTACATTCTAAATGGCACCCTATATAGTGCACTACTTTTGACCAGGACTATTTTTGAGCAGCCCTATAGGCCCTGGTTAAAAGTAGTGCACTAACCCCTATAGGCCCTGGTTAAATGTAGTGCACTACATTAGGAATAGGGTGCCACTTAAGACGCACACCTGTCTATCTAATATGAGGTCATCAGCTTCCAGAGCAAGGGAGCCTGACGAGGCCTGATGCTGGCTGTGGTTTCTTTAATTACTGGAATTGATTTGGCCAAGTGCATCTGCTTCTCTCTGTTCAGTGCGCTTTCTGCTTATGCAGTGGTCTCTGCTCAGTTTGGCAGCTGCGCGACTGAGAGGAGAAGCCTGTGTGCATCGCGATTTACTGGATCTTTTTTTCTGCAGTTTTAATTGAAGATCACTCCGCGACCAACGCGACGCAGCGCTGTAGTTCAGCAGCAGATGACGCGCCGTCATCCAATGACTTGGTATTCTCACTCGCCAGCTGTCATCAAAATAATGTAGTCAAGCTTGCCATAAATTCTGACTGAGCTCAATTGTCATGAAACACATATACAGCGATGAGTTTCTCTCTCTTTCATACAAACTTATAACGAGGAGCACCCACAATGTATTTTGTGTGTGAAAGTGCTTAGTAATGAGTGTCGCATAAGGAACAAATTAATTAAACGACATGTCCTGACCAAACATCCACAGCATGATGGTAAACCCAGGGAGGTCTTTCAGAGCAGGGCTGAATGCTTCAGGAAACATCGCTTCGACAGTGGAAAGGTCAGCTAGCAAGACATTGTTGTCATTTTATAAGAGGTGATGATAAGCCGAAATATGGGAGTACTAACTAACTAACTCTCATAGTAGTAGATGTGAGTTTCTCTTTCAAACAATCCCCTGGCATTGTACACGGCTAATAGCTAACATTCGCCAAAGCAAGCTAGTTAGCTACTGATAGTGCAACCCTAAGTAACAGTAAAGATGAAGACAACTCATCATTTTGATTCTTTACTGGAATAAACTGAGTGAAGCAAGACGCTGTTTGAGGCAAACCCACACACAGTTCTGGGTTGCTCAACTACAGCAGGAAGTAGTCTCCTGCCTGACTGAGAAAGCAGTAGATGTTCTGGTCCGGTTTGGCACCACATACTGATGTGAGTCAGGGTTCTCAACTCTGGCTTACTTAAAAAACAAGTACATATAAAGTTTCAAGGCTGAGAATGATTACTGTCTAAAAACAGAGCCCAGAATAGACATGTTGCTGTTAAAATACATATTTTATATTCTGAACTGGAATAAACTGATCACATCACACAGATATAGACTAGAAAAGGACTGTGTGTGTGTGTTTTCTGGTCTATACATGTGTGATGTGATCAATCAGTTTATTCCAGTTCAGAATAAAACATGACTTGAATTTTAACAGCAACAGTTCCAACCTAGACTTTCTTTCAACAATAATTTATTCAGTAAGATGTACCGTAGGCCTGATCATTTCTACAGTAAGATGTACCGTAGGCCTGATCATTTCTACAGTAAGATGTACAGTAGGCCTGATCATTTCTACAGTAAGATGTACCGTAGGCCTGATCATTTCTACAGTAAGATGTACCGTAGGCCTGATCATTTCTACAGTAAGATGTACCGTAGGCCTGATCATTTCTACAGTAAGATGTACCGTAGGCCTGATCATTTCTACAGTAAGATGTACCGTAGGCCTGATCATTTCTACAGTAAGATGTACGGTAGGCCTGATCCTTTTTACAGTAAGATGTACGGTAGGCCTGATCCTTTTACAGTAAGATGTACGGTAGGCCTGATCATTTGTACAGTAAGATGTACGTAGGCCTGATCCTTTTTACAGTAAGATGTACGGTAGGCCTGATCCTTTACAGTAAGATGTACGGTAGGCCTGATCATTTTTACAGTAAGATGTACGGTAGGCCTGATCATTTCTACAGTAAGATGTACCGTAGGCCTGATCATTTCTACAGTAAGATGTACCGTAGGCCTGATCATTTCTACAGTAAGATGTACAGTAGGCCTGATCATTTCTACAGTAAGATGTACCGTAGGCCTGATCATTTCTACAGTAAGATGTACAGTAGGCCTGATCATTTCTACAGTAAGATGTACCGTAGGCCTGATCATTTCTACAGTAAGATGTACCGTAGGCCTGATCATTTCTACAGTAAGATGTACCGTAGGCCTGATCATTTCTACAGTAAGATGTACGGTAGGCCTGATCCTTTTTACAGTAAGATGTACCGTAGGCCTGATCATTTCTACAGTAAGATGTACGGTAGGCCTGATCCTTTTTACAGTAAGATGTACGGTAGGCCTGATCCTTTTACAGTAAGATGTACGGTAGGCCTGATCATTTTTACAGTAAGATGTACGGTAGGCCTGATCATTTCTACAGTAAGATGTACCGTAGGCCTGATCATTTCTATAGTAAGATGTACCGTAGGCCTGATCCTTTTTACAGTAAGATGTACCGTAGGCCTGATCCTTTGTACAGTAAGATGTACGGTAGGCCTGATCCTTTCTACAGTAAGATGTACCGTAGGCCTGATCATTTCTACAGTAAGATGTACCGTAGGCCTGATCATTTGTACAGTAAGATGTACGGTAGGCCTGATCATTTTTACAGTAAGATGTACCGTAGGCCTGATCATTTCTACAGTAAGATGTACCGTAGGCCTGATCATTTCTACAGTAAGATGTACCGTAGGCCTGATCATTTGTACAGTAAGATGTACAGTAGGCCTGATCATTTGTACAGTAAGATGTACGGTAGGCCTGATCCTTTTTCATCTTCATCTGTACTGTTACTTAGGGTTGCACTATCAGAAAGCCTGTCTGCTCTGCATCTGTGTGATGTGATCAATCAGTTTGCT
Organism: Oncorhynchus masou masou; assembly: GCF_036934945.1. Classification (NCBI taxonomy): domain Eukaryota; kingdom Metazoa; phylum Chordata; class Actinopteri; order Salmoniformes; family Salmonidae; genus Oncorhynchus; species Oncorhynchus masou. Next base: position 341,678 of record NW_027013189.1, on the reverse strand, counting down.
CCAGTTCAGAATGAAAATTATTTAATGAATTTTAACAGCAACAGTTCCAACCTAGACAGATGTGTGTTTTAATGGTGTTTGTCTATATTGCATTTATATTAGGCATAATGGCAATGAAATGTACCGATATTTATGTATAGTTGCATATTTTCCTAAGCTTGGGTCCCAGGAAAACAGAATTTAGTGGGTTATTAATGTCTATTAATTATCTGGCCTGGTTGAGAGCAGAGCAACAGGCCCTGCTGTGCCTCATGCACCAGTGTGATGATGACTCAGGGAGTTTTACTCCAGTAGTTGAACATGACCCTGCCTGCCTCACATCCTCCCTAACACACACACCACACACACACACACACACACACACACACACACACACACACACACACACACACACACAAAGATAGCAAAACAGACAACACTGAAACAAAGAGCAACCACACTGGAACACTATAATACTGTTTCCACAGCAGTAGAGAGAAGAGGTGTGACTCAACACTATAATCACAGGTTGACTACAACACACACATTACCAACCCGATTCCAGTTCTTATGTAGGCCTGGATCTTATCACTATTAAATACAAAATAAAGGCAAGGGACACTGTTTCAAATGTCAATGAACCTGTGACCTGGCCCGTGAATAGTAGCACAGCACACAAACTTTCCACAAAACAGTAGAAAAAAAAATCCAGACCACAACTACATTAGGCCTATAGCTTATAGTCGGTTGACTTGACAGTGCTGTGACAAGACATCTGTGTGTTTGTGTCTCTCAGTATGAGCGGCCAGCTAATGGTCGGTCATAGAGGCTCCAGTGTTTCAACACACAAAGCACCTCTACGGTCACGTGAAGCGTTCCCGGAACAATGGGTTGACAGAGAGACAGACGCGCTGTTGATTTTAGGAAAACAAAATGCCCGTTTGTCTGATCCCATTTGATTCACTTGACCTTCTACTGTCTGTCACACAACATGTCCTGGACATCATGACGAAATCAACATGTGTACAAATACGACAGAGAGAAAAAAATAACATTACACCGAAACGTCCATAAATAAAACGTATATCCAAAAACATAAAAGAATATGCTTTATGTCATAGGCCCCTATAGAATTATTTATGTCTAACTTCCTTATGACGAATTAACAAATCACCATACTACACGATAATATAACACAAGCGGAGATTATGACGTCGTTTCACTTCCCCTCCGTCTCAGTAACCGTCCTCGATCGACCACCACTATAATAAACACTTACCAAGAATCGCAAAGCAGGCGAGCCCGACAAGGAATGGACATGTTCGAGTCATGTTTCAAGTCCAGAGTTCAGTTTAACGGATAGCACACACCGCTTGTCCAAAGCAGCTGTCCAGGCAGTGCAACAACAACCCCGAAAAGTAAAGGTCGACCTTCCTTTTCCTGTTATTCTGTCCCCTTTTATATGGCGGTTATTTAATATTTTTTCATATTCTTGGTCCTGTTTTCGGAGCAGGTTGCAGAAGTCGGACAGTATCGCTCCCTTTCATGTCATTAATACCAGGAGGGAACGTCCAGTCACGTGAACCAAGCTTTAGAACCACCCAGCACCGTCACGTGAGGCAGCCAGCGACACCCTCTTTTACAGCCCGATGGCGACCGACACCTCCCTCCCTGACACGACTCAGTACTGTGCTACTACTGGAAAACCCTGCTCAAATCAGAATCTACTGTAAAATACTGTATCATAGAATGTGTTATTTCGTTTTGGATATTTGAAAACGTCAGCTAAAAACAACAGCTATTTATTGACCCAAAGGGAGGCCCCTAGCAACCCTAAAAAAGGAAAGAAAACATATGTACATAGCAGATAAACAAGTACTAATGATCTAGTAGATGTATGTGTTTTATGTTGCGTTAACCATGTATACTGCTGTCTTGGCTCACTTGGAAAATATGTCGATGTGACCCTTTTTAAATAAAGGATGGTGGCCAATGTTTTATAACTGGTCTGTGATCTATGTGGAGATATATATATATATATATATATAAAACCCAGTGTATTATAGTAAAGAGGAAAGGCAGTCAGCAGTAGTCAGTCTTACAGTAAAGAGGAAAGGCAGACAGCATAGTAGAGAGGAAAGACAGACAGCAGTCTCAGTCTTATAGTAAAGAGGAACGGCAGACAGCAGTAGTCAGTGTCTTATAGTAAAGAGGAAAGGCAGACAGCAGTAGTCAGTCTTATATTAAAGAGGAAAGGCAGACAGCAGTAGTCAGTCTTATAGTAAAGAGGAAAGGCAGACAGCAGTAGTCAGTCTTATAGTAAAGAGGAAAGGCAGACAGCAGTAGTCAGTCTTATAGTAAAGAGGAAATGCAGACAGCAGTAGTCAGTCTTATAGTAGAGAGGAAAGGCATACAGCAGTAGTCAGTCTTATAGTAGAGAGGAAAGGCAGACAGCAGTAGTCAGTCTTATAGTAGAGAGGAAAGGCAGACAGCAGTAGTCAGTCTTATAGTAAGAGGAACGGCAGACAGCAGTAGTCAGTCCTATAGTAAAGAGGAAAGGCAGACAGCAGTAGTCAGTCTTATAGTAAAGAGGAACGGCAGACAGCAGTAGTCAGTCTTATAGTAGAGAGGAAAGGCAGACAGCAGTAGTCAGTCTTATAGTAGAGAGGAAAGGAAAGAGTAGTCAGTGCCTTATAGTAAAGAGGAACGGCAGACAGTAGTCAGTCTTATAGTAGAGAGGAAAGGCAGACAGGTAGTCAGTCTTACAGACAGCAGTAGTCAGTCTTATAGTAAAGAGGAACGGCAGACAGCAGTAGTCAGTCTTATAGTAAAGAGGAAAGGCAGACAGCAGTAGTCAGTCATATAGTAGAGAGGAACGACAGACAGCAGTAGTCAGTCTTATAGTAGAGAGGAACGGCAGACAGCAGTAGTCAGTCTTATAGTAAAGAGGAAAGGCAGACAGCAGTAGTCAGTGTCTTATAGTAAAGAGGAAAGGCAGACAGCAGTAGTCAGTGTCTTATAGTAAAGAGGAAAGGCAGACAGCAGTAGTAGGTCCTAGTAAAGAGGAACGGCAGACAGCAGTAGTCAGTCTTATAGTAAAGAGGAAAGGCAGACAGCAGTAGTCAGTCTTATAGTAGAGAGAAAGGCAGACAGCAGTAGTCAGTCTTATAGTAAAGAGGAAAGGCAGACAGCAGTAGTCAGTCTTATAGTAGAGGAAAGGCAGACAGCAGTAGTCAGTGTCTTATAGTAAAGAGGAAAGGCAGACAGCAGTAGTAGTCTTATAGTAAGAGGAAAGACAGACAGCAGTAGTCAGTCTTATAGTAGAGAGGAACGGCAGACAGCAGTAGTCAGTCTTATAGTAAAGAGGAAAGGCAGACAGCAGTAGTCAGTCTTATAGTAAAGAGGAACGGCAGACAGCAGTAGTCAGTCTTATAGTAGAGAGGAAAGGCAGACAGCAGTAGTCAGTCTTATAGTAAAGAGGAAAGACAGACAGCAGTAGTCAGTCTTATAGTAAAGAGGAAAGGCAGACAGCAGTAGTCAGTCTTATAGTATAGAGGAAAGGCAGACAGCAGTAGTCAGTCTTATAGTAGAGAGGAACGGCAGACAGCAGTAGTCAGTCTTATAGTAAAGAGGAAAGGCAGACAGCAGTAGTCAGTCCTATAGTAAAGAGGAAAGGCAGACAGCAGTAGTCAGTCTTATAGTAAAGAGGAACGGCAGACAGCAGTAGTCAGTCTTATAGTAGAGAGGAACGGCAGACAGCAGTAGTCAGTCTTATAGTAGAGAGGAAAGACAGACAGCAGTAGTCAGTCTTACAGTAAAGAGGAAAGGCAGACAGCAGTAGTCGTGTCTTATAGTAGAGAGGAACGGCAGTGAGACTGAGCCATGTGAGGAGCCAGGTCAGGGAAGAGTACCGCCCTGGGCAGTCAGCTGACTATTTCGGTGTTTCAAATGGCACTATTCCTATATTGTGCACTACTTTTGACCAGAGCACTATGGATCCTATGGACTCTGTTCAAACGTAGTGCACTATATAGGGTGTCATTTGGGGTGTATACCAACTCTCTCTCTCTGGCAATTGACAAGGGGGTTCCGGAACCTGGGAAGGAATGAGTGAAGCCATGAATACCTGGACTTCCAGTAGTACTGTTACTCTGACCTTTATCACTACAACACTACATAGTTTTATGTTGACCTCTTATCACAGCACCCTATTCCCTATAGGGGCTCTGGTGAAAAGTAGTGCACTAAATAGGGACTAAGCTGCCGTTTGGGATATAGGCAATATCAAGGCGAGATTTGAGACAACTGGTGCCTCGCTCAGTTAGACTTTATCTCGTCTTCATCCGTCTATTCCAGGGATCATCAACTAGATTCAGATGTGGGTTGATAATAAAAACATTTGTAGACTGCAATTTGACAGTAAAAAGCCCAAACATATTTATTTCAAATCAAATTTTATTTGCCACCTGCGCCCAATACAACTGGTGTAGACTTCACTGTGAAATGCTTGATTACAAGCCCCTAACCAACAACGTAGTTTAAAAATAATGGTAACAAGAGGAATGAAACACAATGGAGCTATATACAGGAGTACCAGATCAATGTGGAGCTCCATACAGGAAGTACCAGATCAATGTGGAGCTACATACAGGAAGTACCAGATCAATGTGGAGCTACATACAGGAAGTACCAGATCAATGTGGAGCTACATACAGGAAGTACCAGATCAATGTGGAGCTCCATACAGGAAGTACCAGATCAATGTGGAGCTCCAGGAAGTACAGGAAGTAGCCATACAGATCAATCAATGTGGAGCTCCATACAGGAAGTACCAGATCAATGTGGAGCTATATACAGGAAGTACCAGATCAATGGAGCTGGAGCCAGATCAACATATACAGGAAGTACCAGATCAATGTGGAGCTATATACAGGTGGAAGTACAGGAAATACAGATCAATGTGGAGCTATATACAGGAAGTACCAGATCAATTTGGAGCTATATACAGGAGTACCAGATCAATGTGCAGAGGTACGAGCTATTTGAGGTAGATATGTACATGAAGGCAGGTTAAGTGACAAGGCATCATAGATAAGATTGAAATGTGTAAGTGTGTTCTGTGTGTGCGGGTTTTATTTGACCAAAACAACATGGTTGATTTCTTTAGGGATCCTAGCCAGTAAGGTTGATTTCTTTAGGGGTCCTGGCCAGTAAGGTTGATTTCTTCAGGGGTCCTGGCCAGTAAGGTTGATTTCTTTAGGGGTCCTGGCCAGTAAGGTTGATTTCTTTAGGGGTCCTGGCCAGGGATTTCTTTAGTCCTGGCCAGTAAGGTTGATTTCTTCAGGGGTCCTGGCCAGTAAGGTTGATTTCTTCAGTAAGGGATCCTCCTGGCCAGTAAGGTTGATAAGAATGTAGGGGTGGTGGTGTGAAGAGGACTACTCTAAACGCAACACTTACAAGCAGCAGCAGCTCCTCTGACTCATCACTAAGCCACATACATCCTGTTCTGTTGGGAGGAGTGGAGGGGCAGCCTCGAAGATGAGAACCGCAATAGTTTAAAATACTTTGCTTTTCTGTACTTCTGTGAAATCATTTTATTATTCAAATAGCTAACTGCTGGTAAACAGACTTAGTTTTGGTTGAGATGGAGAGGAGACCAGAGGAAGCCACTTCAGACACACAGGGATGAGGAGAGGTTTGGGGGGGGAGGTGATTCCACAACAGCTCGCCAAAAGGAGACAAGCTGGGACCAGAACCTCTGACATCACAGGCCAATCACACTCCTCCTACTGCAGCAAGGATAATTTGTTTCTGAGGAATGACTTCACAGGCAGAATTACTCTCCCTGGCCTAGAGCCGTGCCCCGTCCGCCTGTAGCCTGGCCTAGAGCCATGCCCCGTCCGCCTGGCCTAGAGCCATGCCCCGTCCGCCTGTAGCCTGGCCTAGAGCCATGCCCCGTCCGCCTGGCCTAGAGCCGTGCCCCCCGTCCGCCTGTAGCCTGGGCCTAGAGCCATGCCCCCCGTCCCGCCTGGCCTAGAGCCGTGCCCCGTCCGCCTGTAGCCTGGCCTAGAGCAGTGCCCCGTCCGCCTGTAGCCTGGCCTAGAGCCTTGCCCCGCCCGCCTGTAGCCTGGCCTAGAGCCGTGCCCAGTCCGCCTGTAGCCTGGCCTAGAGCCGTGCCCCGTCCGCCTGAAGCCTGGCCTAGAGCCGTGCCCCGTCCGCCTGTAGCCTGGCCTAGAGCCGTGCCCCGTCCGACTGTAGCCTGGCCTAGAGCCGTGCCCCGTCAGCCTGTAGCCTGGCCTAGAGCCATGCCCCGTCCGCCTGAAGCCTGGCCTAGAGCCATGCACCGTCAGCCTGTAGCCTGGCCTAGAGCCGTGCACCGTCAGCCTGTAGCCTGGCCTAGAGCCGTGCACCGTCAGCCTGTAGCCTGGCCCAGAGCCGTGCACCGTCAGCCTGTAGCCTGGCCTAGAGCCGTGCACCGTCAGCCTGTAGCCTGGCCTAGAGCCGTGCACCCGTCAGCCTGTAGCCTGGCCTAGAGCCGTGCCCCAGTCAGCCTGTAGCCTGGCCTAGAGCCGTGCCCCGTCAGCCTGTAGCCTGGCCTAAAGCCGTGCCCCGTCAGCCTGTAGCCTGGCCTAAAGCCGTGCCCCCGTCAGCCTGTAGCCTGGCCTAAAGCCGTGCCCGTCAGCCTGTAGCCTGGCCTAAAGCCGTGCCCCGTCAGCCTGTAGCCTGGCCTAAAGCCGTGCCCCGTCAGCCTGTAGCCTGGCCTAAAGCCGTGCCCCGTCAGCCTGTAGCCTGGCCTAAAGCCGTGCCCCGTCAGCCTGTAGCCTGGCCTAAACCCGTGCCCCGTCAGCCTGTAGCCTGGCCTAGAGGCGTGCACTGTCAGCCTGTAGCCTGGCCTAGAGTCATGCACTGTCAGCCTGGCCCTGTCAGCCTGTAGCCTGGCCTAGAGGCGTGCACTGTCAGCCTGTAGCCTGGCCTAGAGCCATGCACTGTCAGCCTGTAGCCTGGCACTGTCAGCCTGTAGCCTGGCCTAGAGTCATGCACTGTCAGCCTGTAGCCTGGCCTAGAGCCGTGCCCCGTCCGCCTGTAGCCTGGCCTAGTCATGCCCTGTCAGCCTGTAGCCTGGCCTAGAGCCATGCACTGTCAGCCTGTAGCCTGGCCTAGAGTCATGCACTGTCAGCCTGTAGCCTGGCCTAGAGTCATGCCCTGTCAGCCTGTAGCCTGGCCTAGAGCCATGCCCTGTCAGCCTGTAGCCTGGCCTAGAGTCATGCCCTGTCAGCCTGTAGCCTGGCCTAGAGCCATGCCCTGTCAGCCTGTAGCCTGGCCTAGAGCCATGCACTGTCAGCCTGTAGCCTGGCCTAGAGCCATGCACTGTCAGCCTGTAGCCTGGCACTGTCAGCCTGTAGCCTGGCCTAGAGTCATGCCCTGTCAGCCTGTAGCCTGGCCTAGAGTCATGCCCTGTCAGCCTGTAGCCTGGCCTAGAGCCATGCACTGTCAGCCTGTAGCCTGGCACTGTCAGCCTGTAGCCTGGCCTAGAGTCATGCCCCGTCAGCCTGTAGCCATGCACTGTCAGCCTGTAGCTCCCTCCATAGACACACAGAAACATCATGTTGGTGAACACAGTTGAAAGGATTAACAGAGAAAACTTGAGATTCAGTCGAGGATTTCTTCTCACAGGGTCAACCAACTACTCAGTCACACCACTATGTTACACACAACTACTCAATCCATTTATGTTCACACCATGAATTAACTCTTCATTAAATATCAATTTATTAATGTTTCCTTTCTCTCTTACAAAGAATACAATCTGGTCTACAAAATTCAGAGCGTGAAAGTGTTGGTCAAAATACAGGAGAGAGTGTCCCCCACCCAAAAGCATCCCTCCCCTCGTCACTCCTTGTAATCGGTATCCATGTGAACCCCCCCCCCCAACCTGTTCCTGTACCCTGTCTGACAACACTGCCAGTGTTACCCCAGGCCGGTACATGTTGTTATCTCACAGAAACAACCTGAATAATCAACAGGAGCTAAACTACAGTGGAACTGAGACAGACAGATGTGGACAGACCCCCCCCCCTCCCAAAACAACACATTTGAGAAAGTTCTACGCTGTTCTCGTTGTTAGCGTCAGCGGATGATGTGTGCCGGCCGGCCTTCCACCCACCAGACAGACTCCTCCAGCCCCAGGACCCAGCCTGCTCTGAGTCCCCCAATGAGGGTGGTGTTGGACCAGGTTGGGCTCTGGCCTCCAGACTGGCCCTCTCAGAGCTGGCCCCAGAAGCAGGGGGGGCAGTGAGGGGGTGGGGCAGTTCAAGGAGAGATGGGGCTATATCAGGGCCAGCTGATTCTGACTCGCTGAGCCCACTGGCAGGGCACCGGAGGGGTGGAGGATGGAGGTGGCGCCCCCTCAGGCCACATAGTGGTACTGGTTGGGACTCTCCTTGTCTCTCTCCATGTAGTCTCTGTCAATCAGCGACTCAATCCGCTTCTTCAGGTCTCCAGGCTGAGGAGAGAACACACAGAGGAATGAACACACAGAGGAGAGAGAACACACAGAGGAATGGCACTGAAGGGCATATGCAGCTTAGAGCTGAGGGTGTACAGTGCAGTTTACTTGATGTGAATGACTGTTTGATGTGACTATATTTCAGGGTAGGAAAAAAGAACGAGAGAGAGAGAGAGAGAGAGAGAGAGAGAGAGAGAGAAAAATGAAAGAGTACCTTGACGGGGAACTTGAGCTGGTTGTATAGTTCGACACCAACAGGTTGTGGCCCAGGGTTTTCTCATCTTCATGATGCGGACAACGGCCGCGTCGATCTGGTACTGTCTGTCCTGAAACACACGCTCTGTGGTGCTCACCTGCTCCTCTACCTGGACACACGACACAGAAACATCAACACACGCTCTGTGGTGGTCACCTGCTCCTCTACCTGGACACACACACACAGAAACATCAACACACGCTCTGTGGTGGTCACCTGCCCTCTACCTGGACACACACACACAGAAACATCAACACACGCTCTGTGGTGGTCACCTGCTCCTCTACCTGGACACACACACACAGAAACATCAACACACGCTCTGTGGTGCTCACCTGCTCCTCTACCTGGACACACACACACAGAAACATCAACACACGCCTGTGGTGCTCACCTGCTCCTCTACCTGGACACACACACACACATCAACACACGCTCTGTCTGTGGTGCTCACCTGCTCCTCTACCTGGACACACACACACAGAAACATCAACACACGCCTGTGGTGCTCACCTGCTCCTCTACCTGGACACACACACACAGAAACATCAACACACGCTCTGTGGTGCTCACCTGCTCCTCTACCTGGACACACACACACAGAAACATCAACACACGCTCTGTGGTGGTCACCTGCTCCTCTACCTGGACACACACACACAGAAACATCAACACGCCTCTGTGGTGCTCACCTGCTCCTCTACCTGGACACACACACACAGAAACATCAACACACGCTCTGTGGTGCTCACCTGCTCCTCTACCTGGACACACACACACAGAAACAGCAACACACGCTCTGTGGTGCTCACCTGCTCCTCTACCTGGACACACACACAGAAACATCAACACACGCTCTGTGGTGCTCACCTGCTCCTCTACCTGGACACACACACAGAAACATCAACACACGCTCTGTGGTGCTCACCTGCTCCTCTACCTGGACACACACACACAGAAACATCAACACACGCTCTGTGGTGCTCACCTGCTCCTCTACCTGGACACACACACACAGACACATCAACACACGCTCTGTCTGTGGTGCTCACCTGCTCCTCTACCTGGACACACACACACAGAAACATCAACACACGCTCTGTGGTGGTCACCTGCTCCTCTACCTGGACACACACACAGAAACATCAACACACGCTCTGTGGTGGTCACCTGCTCCTCTACCTGGACACACACACAGAAACATCAACACACGCTCTGTGGTGGTCACCTGCTCCTCTACCTGGACACACACACAGAAACATCAACACACGCTCTGTGGTGGTCACCTGCTCCTCTACCTGGACACACACACAGAAACATCAACACACGCTCTGTCTGTGGTGGTCACCTGCTCCTCTACCTGGACACACACACAGAAACATCAACACACGCTCTGTGGTGGTCACCTGCTCCTCTACCTGGACACACACACAGAAACATCAACACACGCTCTGTGGTGGTCACCTGCTCCTCTACCTGGACACACACACACAGACACATCAACACACGCTCTGTCTGTGGTGCTCACCTGCTCCTCTACCTGGACACACACACAGAAACATCAACACACGCTCTGTGGTGGTCACCTGCTCCTCTACCTGGACACACACACAGAAACATCAACACACGCTCTGTGGTGGTCACCTGCTCCTCTACCTGGACACACACACAGAAACATCAACACACGCTCTGTGGTGGTCACCTGCTCCTCTACCTGGACACACACAGAAACATCAACACACGCTCTGTGGTGGTCATCTGCTCCTCTACCTGGACACACACACAGAAACATCAACACACGCTCTGTCTGTGGTGGTCACCTGCTCCTCTACCTGGACACACACACAGAAACATCAACACACGCTCTGTGGTGGTCACCTGCTCCTCTACCTGGACACACACACAGAAACATCAACACACGCTCTGTGGTGGTCACCTGCTCCTCTACCTGGACACACACACAGAAACATCAACACACGCTCTGTGGTGGTCACCTGCTCCTCTACCTGGACACACACACAGAAACATCAACACACGCTCTGTGGTGGTCACCTGCTCCTCTACCTGGACACACACACAGAAACATCAACACACGCTCTGTCTGTGGTGGTCACCTGCTCCTCTACCTGGACACACACACACAAACATCAACACACGCTCTGTGGTGGTCACCTGCTCCTCTACCTGGACACACACACAGAAACATCAACACACGCTCTGTGGTGGTCACCTGCTCTTCAACCTGGACACACAACCAACACAACTGTAATTCACCATTTATTTTCTGTGAACGTTTCACTTCCTGAATAAAATGACTCCAACTGGAGAGTTGACTGTGTGAATGCATGATGGCCACACTTCCTCCAATGATGGGCAAGGGAGGAACTCAAAACTTAGGCAATAAGATATACATGACGGAACCTGGAGTGTCAACCCTCAGTGGAAAGCACCATTATATGGATGAATTAGTCTGATATAACAGACACAAGGATTAGAGTCAGCACCCCTTTCTGTTCAACAGGCAGGCACAGACTTGACAATGTACCGTTTCCTTCACAGAGAGAGGCGTTAAGCCTACCGTTTCCTTCACAGAGACAGAGGTGTTAACCCTACCGTTTCTTCAGAGACAGATGTTAACCCTACCGTTTCCTTCAGAGACAGATGTTAACCCTACCGTTTCCTTCACAGAGACAGATGTTAACCCTACCGTTTCCTTCACAGAGACGTTAACCCTACCGTTTCCTTCACAGAGAGAGAGGTGTTAACCCTATCATTTCCTTCACAGAGACAGAGAGGTGTTAAGCCTACCATTTCCTTCACAGAGACAGAGGTGTTAACCCTACCGTTTCCTTCAGAGACAGATGTTAACCCTACCGTTTCCTTCAGAGACAGATGTTAACCCTACCGTTTCCTTCAGAGACAGATGTTAACCCTACCGTTTCCTTCACAGAGACAGGTGTTAACCCTACCGTTTCCTTCACAGAGACGTTAACCCTACCGTTTCCTTCACAGAGAGAGAGAGGTGTTAACCCTATCATTTCCTTCACAGAGACAGAGAGGTGTTAACCCTACCGTTTCCTTCACAGAGACAGAGAGGTGTTAACCCTACCGTTTCCTTCACAGAGACAGAGAGGTGTTAACCCTACCGTTTCCTTCACAGAGACAGAGAGGTGTTAACCCTACCGCTTTCCTTCACAGAGACAGAGAGGTGTTAACCCTACCGTTTCCTTCACAGAGACAGAGAGGTGTTAACCCTACCGTTTCCTTCACAGAGACAGAGAGGTGTTAACCCTACCGTTTCCTTCACAGAGACAGAGAGGTGTTAACCCTACCGCTTCCTTCACAGAGACAGAGAGGTGTTAACCCTACCGTTTCCTTCACAGAGACAGAGAGAGGTGTTAACCCTACCGTTTCCTTCACAGAGACAGAGAGAGGTGTTAACCCTACCATTTCCTTCACAGAGACAGAGAGGTGTTAACCCTACCGTTTCCTTCACAGAGACAGGTGTTAAGCCTACCGTTTCCTTCAGAGACGTTAACCCTACCGTTTCCTTCACAGAGACGTAGAGGTGTTAACCTACCGTTTCCTTCAGAGTCAGAGAGAGTGTTAACCCTACCGTTTCCTTCACAGAGACAGAGAGGTGTTAACCCTACCGTTTCCTTCACAGAGTCAGAGAGGTGTTAACCCTACTGCTTTTTCACAGAGACAGAGGTGTTAACCCTACCGCTTTCCTTCACAGAGACATAGAGATGTTAACCCTACCGTTTCCTTCATCTGAATCTGGTTGATCTTGATGCGGAACAGTTTGTGTCTGAAGTCGTTGTTGAAGTTGAAGCGGTCTCCGTCTCTATGTCCTTCCCCGGGACTCTTATTGAGGACGCGCGCCTTCCCACAGGCCAGAGACTGCAGGGTACGCTCAACTCACCCTCCTCTGGGGACGGAACGGGACACAGATCACAGTTACACTACTTCCATATACATCAAGTTTAATTGAGAAATTACATGCATTTCATGAATGAGCCAAAATGTTATTAACCCCAAATACGCAATGAGATTAATGTAGAAGAGAAATAGAGGTGATTAGAAGGGCACTCAACATGTACGGACGGCACTGACACGAATCATTGATGACTGGTTAAAATAAATGGATAAGACTGCAGGAGCTGTACTGTTAGAATTCAGTGCATCCTTTGATATCATTGACCCTAACCTGTTGTTGAGAAAGACCTGTGATATGGCAATCTAATAGAACCTTCTCTAATGCCAAACATGTAAAGTGTGGTGTACCGCAGGGCCGCTCTCTCAAAGTCCTGTGCTTTTTCCCCCGATACTGAACAAAAAATAAAACGCAACAAGTGTTGGTTCCATGTTTCTAGCAGAAATAAGAGCCCAGAAATGTTTCATAACCACAAAAGAGCGTATTGCTCGAGGTCACATGGGGAGAGGCGAGGTGCCGTTGCTTAATTTGTTGGGTTGCTGTCCACTTGCTCTCCATAAGACAGAAGAGTTCCATGCAGTCATGGCTCTGTATAATACTGTACTTGTCATTTGTTCTGGACCTGGGGACTCTGAAAAGACCCCGTGGCACGTCTGGTGTAAGTTGACGAAGCAAACCATTTGGAATTTCCAACACAACGTGTTTTTATAAAAACAAGAAGTAATGCAGTCAGTGTTTCTCAACTCTCAGCCAAGAGACTGGCATGCATATTATTATTAGCCCTCTGGTTACAATGAAGAGCAAGACTAAATGTTAATGTTTAAATGTTGGTACATTGTAAAAATCAGTCTAATGTCTTTTTCATTGTGTCGGAGCCCAGTAACACGAGCTGCCACCATTGGCATTGGCTGACGGGGATCAGAATCAATCTAAACTAGAGATAAATAAGGAGAGGAGTTAGATTCATCTAAGGAAAGGACCAGACCTTTTGTACCTATGAAGACAGACAGACAGAGGGAGAAGCTGTACCTATGAAGACACACAGACAGATGGAGAAGCTGTATCTATAAAGACAGACAGACGGAGAAGCTGTACCTATGAAGACAGACAGACAGACGGAGAAGCTGTACCTATGAAGACAGACAGACAGAGGGAGAAGCTGTACCTATGAAGACAGACAGACAGAGGGAGAAGCTGTACCTATGAAGACAGACAGACAGAGGGAGAAGCTGTACCTATGAAGACAGACAGAGGGGAGAAGCTGTACCTATGAAGACAGTCAGAGGGAGAAGCTGTACCTATGAAGACAGACAGACAGAGGGAGAAGCTGTACCTATGAAGACAGACAGAGGGAGAAGCGGTACCTATGAAGACAGACAGAGGGAGAAGCTGTACCTATGAAGACAGACAGACAGAGGGAGAAGCTGTACCTATGAAGACAGACAGAGGGAGAAGCTGTACCTATGAAGACAGACAGACAGAGGGAGAAGCTGTACCTATGAAGACAGACAGACAGAGGGACAAGCTGTACCTATGAAGACAGACAGACAGAGGGACAAGCTGTACCTATGAAGACAGCCAGACAGGACAAGCTGTACCTATGAAGACAGACAGACAGAGGAGAAGCGGTACCTATGCCAGTGGCTGATTTGATCTCCTCCACGCTGAACTCCTCCCCTCGTTGAACATCAATAGCACCAACGTCTGGAACAGAGACACCTGCAGCTCCTTCTTACCCTGTAGACGGACACAGTTAGAGACACGTCTGGAACAGAGACACGTCTGGAACAGAGACACAGTTAGAAACACGTCTGGAACAGAGACACAGTTAGAAACACGTCTGGAACAGAGACACAGAGACACGTCTGGAACAGAGACACAGAGACACGCCTGGAACAGAGACACAGAGACACGTCTGGAACAGAGACACAGAGACACGTCTGGAACAGAGACACAGTTAGAGACACGCCTGGAACAGAGACACAGAGACACGCCTGGAACAGAGACACAGAGACACGTCTGGAACAGAGACACAGTTAGAGACACGTCTGGAACAGAGACACAGAGACACGCTCTGAACAGAGACACAGAGACACGCCTGGAACAGAGACACAGAGACACGCCTGGAACAGAGACACAGAGACACGTCTGGAACAGAGACACGTCTGGAACAGAGACACGTCTGGAACAGAGACACGTCTGGAACAGAGACACGCCTGGAACAGAGACACGTCTGGAACAGAGACACGTCTGGAACAGAGACACGTCTGGAACAGAGACACGTCTGGAACAGAGACACGTCTGGAACAGAGACACGTCTGGAACAGAGACACGTCTGGAACAGAGACACAGTTAGAGACACGCCTGGAACAGAGACACAGAGACACGCCTGGAACAGAGACACAGAGACACGTCTGGAACAGAGACACAGTTAGAGACACGTCTGGAACAGAGACACAGTTAGAGACACGTCTGGAACAGAGACACAGAGACACGTCTGGAACAGAGACACGTCTGGAACAGAGACACGTCTGGAACAGAGACACGTCTGGAACAGAGACACGTCTGGAACAGAGACACGTCTGGAACAGAGACACGTCTGGAACAGAGACACGTCTGGAACAGAGACACGTCTGGAACAGAGACACGTCTGGAACAGAGACACGTCTGGAACAGAGACACAGTTAGAGACACGCCTGGAACAGAGACACAGAGACACGCCTGGAACAGAGACACAGAGATACGTCTGGAACAGAGACACAGTTAGAGACACGTCTGGAACAGAGACACGTCTGGAACAGAGACACAGAGACACGTCTGGAACAGAGACACAGAGACACGTCTGGAACAGAGACACAGACACGTCTGGAACAGAGACACAGAGACACGTCTGGAACAGAGACACAGAGACACGCCTGGAACAGAGACACAGAGACACGCCTGGAACAGAGACACAGAGACACGTCTGGAACAGAGACACAGAGACACGTCTGGAACAGAGACACAGAGACACGTCTGGAACAGAGACACAGAGACACGTCTGAAACAGAGACACACAGTCTGGAAATAGAGACACACAGTTAGAGACACGTCTGGAACAGAGACACACAGTTAGAGACACGTCTGGAACAGAGACACACAGTTAGAGACACGTCTGGAACAGAGACACACAGTTAGAGACACGTCTGGAACAGAGACACACAGTTAGAGACACGTCTGGAACAGAGACACAGTTAGAGACACGTCTGGAACAGAGACACAGAGACACGTCTGGAACAGAGACACGTCTTGAACAGAGACACAGTTAGAAACACGTCTGGAACAGAGACACAGTTAGAAACACGTCTGGAACAGAGACACGGAGACACGTCTGGAACAGAGACACGGAGACACGCCTGGAACAGAGACACAGAGACACGTCTGGAACAGAGACACAGAGACACGTCTGGAACAGAGACACAGAGACACGTCTGGAACAGAGACACGTCTGGAACAGAGACACGTCTGGAACAGAGACACGTCTGGAACAGAGACACGTCTGGAACAGAGACACAGTTAGAGACACGCCTGGAACAGAGACACAGAGACACGCCTGGAACAGAGACACAGAGACACGCCTGGAACAGAGACACAGAGACACGTCTGGAAGAGAGACACAGAGACACGTCTGGAACAGAGACACGTCTGGAACAGAGACACGTCTGGAACAGAGACACGTCTGGAACAGAGACACGTCTGGAACAGAGACACAGTTAGAGACACGCCAGGAACAGAGACACAGAGACACGCCTGGAACAGAGACACAGAGACACGTCTGGAACAGAGACACAGTTAGAGACACGTCTGGAACAGAGACACAGTTAGAGACACGTCTGGAACAGAGACACAGAGACACGTCTGGAACAGAGACACAGAGACACGTCTGGAACAGAGACACAGAGACACGTCTGGAACAGAGACACGTCTGGAACAGAGACACGTCTGGAACAGAGACACGTCTGGAACAGAGACACGTCTGGAACAGAGACACAGTTAGAGACACGCCTGGAACAGAGACACAGAGACACGCCTGGAACAGAGACACAGAGACACGTCTGGAACAGAGACACAGAGACACGTCTGGAACAGAGACACAGTTAGAGACACGTCTGGAACAGAGACACAGTTAGAGACACGTCTGGAACAGAGACACAGTTAGAGACACGTCTGGAACAGAGACACACAGTTAGAGACACGTCTGGAACAGAGACACACAGTTAGAGACACGTCTGGAACAGAGACACACAGTTAGAGACACGTCTGGAACAGAGACACACAGTTAGAGACACGTCTGGAACAGAGACACAGTTAGAGACACGTCTGGAACAGAGACACAGAGACACGTCTGGAACAGAGACACGTCTTGAACAGAGACACAGTTAGAAACACGTCTGGAACAGAGACACAGTTAGAAACACGTCTGGAACAGAGACACGGAGACACGTCTGGAACAGAGACACAGAGACACGCCTGGAACAGAGACACAGAGACACGTCTGGAACAGAGACACAGAGACACGTCTGGAACAGAGACACGTCTGGAACAGAGACACGTCTGGAACAGAGACACGTCTGGAACAGAGACACAGTTAGAGACACGTCTGGAACAGAGACACAGAGACACGTCTGGAACAGAGACACGCCTTGAACAGAGACACAGTTAGAAACACGTCTGGAACAGAGACACAGTTAGAAACACGTCTGGAACAGAGACACGGAGACACGTCTGGAACAGAGACACAGAGACACGCCTGGAACAGAGACACAGAGACACGTCTGGAACAGAGACACAGAGACACGTCTGGAACAGAGACACGTCTGGAACAGAGACACGTCTGGAACAGAGACACGTCTGGAACAGAGACACGTCTGGAACAGAGACACAGTTAGAGACACGCCTGGAACAGAGACACAGAGACACGCCTGGAACAGAGACACAGAGACACGCCTGGAACAGAGACACAGAGACACGTCTGGAACAGAGACACAGAGACACGTCTGGAACAGAGACACGTCTGGAACAGAGACACGTCTGGAACAGAGACACGCCTGGAACAGAGACACGTCTGGAACAGAGACACGTCTGGAACAGAGACACAGTTAGAGACACGCCTGGAACAGAGACACAGAGACACGCCTGGAACAGAGACACAGAGACACGCCTGGAACAGAGACACAGTTAGAGACACGTCTGGAACAGAGACACAGTTAGAGACACGTCTGGAACAGAGACACAGAGACACGTCTGGAACAGAGACACAGAGACACGTCTGGAACAGAGACACAGAGACACGTCTGGAACAGAGACACAGAGACACGTCTGGAACAGAGACACGTCTGGAACAGAGACAC
The DNA here is from genome assembly GCF_036934945.1 of Oncorhynchus masou masou. Classification (NCBI taxonomy): domain Eukaryota; kingdom Metazoa; phylum Chordata; class Actinopteri; order Salmoniformes; family Salmonidae; genus Oncorhynchus; species Oncorhynchus masou. The sequence continues at coordinate 323,610 of NW_027013189.1, read as the reverse complement.
GTCTGGAACAGAGACACGTCTGGAACAGAGACACGTCTGGAACAGAGACACAGTTAGAGACACGCCTGGAACAGAGACACAGAGACACGCCTGGAACAGAGACACAGAGACACGTCTGGAACAGAGACACAGTTAGAGACACGTCTGGAACAGAGACACAGTTAGAGACACGTCTGGAACAGAGACACAGAGACACGTCTGGAACAGAGACACACAGTTAGAGACACGTCTGGAACAGAGACACAGAGACACGTCTGGAACAGAGACACAGAGACACGTCTGGAACAGAGACACAGAGACACGTCTGGAACAGAGACACGTCTGGAACAGAGACACGTCTGGAACAGAGACACAGTTAGAGACACGCCTGGAACAGAGACACAGAGACACGCCTGGAACAGAGACACAGAGACACGTCTGGAACAGAGACACAGAGACACGTCTGGAACAGAGACACAGAGACACGTCTGGAACAGAGACACGTCTGGAACAGAGACACGTCTGGAACAGAGACACGTCTGGAACAGAGACACGTCTGGAACAGAGACACGTCTGGAACAGAGACACGTCTGGAACAGAGACACAGTTAGAGACACGCCTGGAACAGAGACACAGAGACACGTCTGGAACAGAGACACAGAGACACGTCTGGAACAGAGACACAGTTAGAGACACGTCTGGAACAGAGACACAGTTAGAGACACGTCTGGAACAGAGACACAGTTAGAGACACGTCTGGAACAGAGACACAGAGACACGTCTGGAACAGAGACACAGAGACACGTCTGGAACAGAGACACAGAGACACGTCTGGAACAGAGACACGTCTGGAACAGAGACATGTCTGGAACAGAGACACAGTTAGAGACACGCCTGGAACAGAGACACAGAGACACGCCTGGAACAGAGACACAGAGACACGTCTGGAACAGAGACACACAGTTAGAGACACGTCTGGAACAGAGACACACAGTTAGAGACACGTCTGGAACAGAGACACACAGAGACACGTCTGGAACAGAGACACACAGTTAGAGACACGTCTGGAACAGAGACACACAGTTAGAGACACGTCTGGAACAGAGACACACAGTTAGAGACACGTCTGGAACAGAGACACAGTTAGAGACACGTCTGGAACAGAGACACAGAGACACGTCTGGAACAGAGACACAGAGACACGTCTTGAACAGAGACACAGTTAGAAACACGTCTGGAACAGAGACACAGTTAGAAACACGTCAGGAACAGAGACACAGAGACACGTCTGGAACAGAGACACAGAGACACGCCTGGAACAGAGACACAGAGACACGTCTGGAACAGAGACACGTCTGGAACAGAGACACGTCTGGAACAGAGACACGTCTGGAACAGAGACACAGTTAGAGACACGCCTGGAACAGAGACACAGAGACACGTCTGGAACAGAGACACACAGTTAGAGACACGTCTGGAACAGAGACACACAGTTAGAGACACGTCTGGAACAGAGACACACAGAGACACGTCTGGAACAGAGACACAGTTAGAGACACGTCTGGAACAGAGACACACAGTTAGAGACACGTCTGGAACAGAGACACACAGTTAGAGACACGTCTGGAACAGAGACACAGTTAGAGACACGTCTGGAACAGAGACACAGAGACACGTCTGGAACAGAGACACAGAGACACGTCTTGAACAGAGACACAGTTAGAAACACGTCTGGAACAGAGACACAGTTAGAAACACGTCAGGAACAGAGACACAGAGACACGTCTGGAACAGAGACACAGAGACACGCCTGGAACAGAGACACAGAGACACGTCTGGAACAGAGACACAGAGACACGTCTGGAACAGAGACACGTCTGGAACAGAGACACGTCTGGAACAGAGACACGTCTGGAACAGAGACACAGTTAGAGACACGCCTGGAACAGAGACACAGAGACACGCCTGGAACAGAGACACAGAGACACGCCTGGAACAGAGACACAGAGACACGTCTGGAACAGAGACACAGAGACACGTCTGGAACAGAGACACAGAGACACGTCTGGAACAGAGACACGTCTGGAACAGAGACACGTCTGGAACAGAGACACGTCTGGAACAGAGACACGTCTGGAACAGAGACACGTCTGGAACAGAGACACAGTTAGAGACACGCCTGGAACAGAGACACAGAGACACGCCTGGAACAGAGACACAGAGACACGCCTGGAACAGAGACACAGTTAGAGACACGTCTGGAACAGAGACACAGTTAGAGACACGTCTGGAACAGAGACACAGAGACACGTCTGGAACAGAGACACAGAGACACGCCTGGAACAGAGACACAGAGACACGTCTGGAACAGAGACACAGAGACACGTCTGGAACAGAGACACAGAGACACGTCTGGAACAGAGACACGTCTGGAACAGAGACACGTCTGGAACAGAGACACAGTTAGAGACACGCCTGGAACAGAGACACAGAGACACGTCTGGAACAGAGACACAGAGACACGTCTGGAACAGAGACACAGTTAGAGACACGTCTGGAACAGAGACACAGTTAGAGACACGTCTGGAACAGAGACACAGAGACACGTCTGGAACAGAGACACAGAGACACGTCTGGAACAGAGACACAGAGACACGTCTGGAACAGAGACACGTCTGGAACAGAGACACGTCTGGAACAGAGACACAGTTAGAGACACGCCTGGAACAGAGACACAGTTAGAGACACGCCTGGAACAGAGACACAGAGACACGCCTGGAACAGAGACACAGAGACACGTCTGGAACAGAGACACAGAGACACGTCTGGAACAGAGACACAGAGACACGTCTGGAACAGAGACACGTCTGGAACAGAGACACGTCTGGAACAGAGACACGCCTGGAACAGAGACACGTCTGGAACAGAGACACGTCTGGAACAGAGACACGTCTGGAACAGAGACACGTCTGGAACAGAGACACAGTTAGAGACACGCCTGGAACAGAGACACAGAGACACGCCTGGAACAGAGACACAGTTAGAGACACGCCTGGAACAGAGACACAGTTAGAGACACGTCTGGAACAGAGACACAGTTAGAGACACGTCTGGAACAGAGACACAGTTAGAGACACGTCTGGAACAGAGACACAGAGACACGTCTGGAACAGAGACACGTCTGGAACAGAGACACGTCTGGAACAGAGACACAGTTAGAGACACGCCTGGAACAGAGACACAGAGACACGCCTGGAACAGAGACACAGAGACACGTCTGGAACAGAGACACGTCTGGAACAGAGACACAGAGACACGTCTGGAACAGAGACACAGAGACACGTCTGGAACAGAGACACAGACACGTCTGGAACAGAGACACAGAGACACGTCTGGAACAGAGACACAGAGACACGTCTGGAACAGAGACACAGTTAGAGACACGTCTGGAACAGAGACACAGAGACACGTCTGGAACAGAGACACACAGTTAGAGACACGTCTGGAACAGAGACACACAGTTAGAGACACGTCTGGAACAGAGACACACAGTTAGAGACACGTCTGGAACAGAGACACACAGTTAGAGACACGTCTGGAACAGAGACACACAGTTAGAGACACGTCTGGAACAGAGACACACAGAGACACGTCTGGAACAGAGACACACAGTTAGAGACACGTCTGGAACAGAGACACACAGTTAGAGACACGTCTGGAACAGAGACACACAGTTAGAGACACGTCTGGAACAGAGACACACAGTTAGAGACACGTCTGGAACAGAGACACACAGTTAGAGACACGTCTGGAACAGAGACACACAGTTAGAGACACGTCTGGAACAGAGACACACAGTTAGAGACACGTCTGGAACAGAGACACACAGTTAGAGACACGTCTGGAACAGAGACACACAGTTAGAGACACGTCTGGAACAGAGACACACAGTTAGAGACACGTCTGGAACAGAGACACACAGTTAGAGACACGTCTGGAACAGAGACACACAGTTAGAGACACGTCTGGAACAGAGACACACAGTTAGAGACACGTCTGGAACAGAGACACACAGTTAGAGACACGTCTGGAACAGAGACACACAGTTAGAGACACGTCTGGAACAGAGACACACAGTTAGAGACACGTCTGGAACAGAGACACACAGTTAGAGACACGTCTGGAACAGAGACACACAGTTAGAGACACGTCTGGAACAGAGACACACAGTTAGAGACACGTCTGGAACAGAGACACACAGTTAGAGACACGTCTGGAACAGAGACACACAGTTAGAGACACGTCTGGAACAGAGACACACAGTTAGAGACACGTCTGGAACAGAGACACACAGTTAGAGACACGTCTGGAACAGAGACACACAGTTAGAGACACGTCTGGAACAGAGACACACAGTTAGAGACACGTCTGGAACAGAGACACAGAGACACGTCTGGAACAGAGACACCTGCAGCTCCTTGGTAAAAGAAGCATTAGAAATTTGACATTTCAAAGAATGCCGCCCATCTTCTAGGACAGTGTTGCTCTGGTCCTCACCTACCATTTCTATTGTATCCCAGCATATTTAACTTTGTGGGTATTTGAGGACCAGAGAAGCACTGTTCTCGGGAAACCTTTCAGTCTCACCTCTTTAAACTCAGTCTTCAGAACAGCGTGGCCCAGGGTGGGCTGCCACTGGAGCTTCCTGCCACTGTGTTTCCCCAGATAGAACAGCTTGAATACCTCCTGGAGCTTCACCATCTGGGAGGGGGAAAGAGCGAGGAGGGGGAAAAGAGCGAGGGAGGAGCGAGGGGGAAGAGCGAGGAGGGAGCGAGGGGGAAGAGCGAGGAGGGAGCGAGGGGAAGAGCGAGGAGGGAGCGAGGGGAAGAGCGAGGAGGGAGCGAGGGGGAAGAGCGAGGAGGGAGCGAGGGAAGAGCGAGGAGGGAAGAGCGAGGGGGAAGAGCGAGGAGGGAAGAGCGAGGGGAAGAGCGAGGAGGGAGCGAGGGGAAGATAGCGCGAGGGGGAAGAGCGAGGAGGGAGCGAGGGGGAAGAGCGAGGAGGGAGCGAGGGGGAAGAGCGAGGAGGGAGCGAGGGGGAAGAGCGAGGAGGGAAGAGCGAGGGGGAAGAGCGAGGAGGGAAGAGCGAGGGGGAAGAGCGAGGAGGGAAGAGCGAGGGGGAAGAGCGAGGAGGAGCGAGGGGGAAGAGCGAGGAGGGAGCAAGGGGAAGAGCGAGGAGGAGGGGGGCGAGAGAAACTTTATATAGGCTTCATAAAACCTAGCATACACACCACCCAACCACACACAGACAGACATACCTCAGGGGGCAGGTGGACCTCCATAGGAGTGTAGGAGGGCCAGTAGCCCATGGTGAGGATGTTGACTGTTAGCTCCAGCTGGCTGGGCTCACTCTGGTTCTGGGTGTACTGGGGGAGACAGACAACCTGATTCAATACATTCATGTACTGGTGGACACAACCTTGTTCAATACTGGAGTAAAATACATTTATGTCCTGTTGTGTGAGACAATCAAATCCTTAATTTCTTGGAAAATTGTGTAAATTGAGAATTCCTTAATTCAAGAAATCATTTGAATCCATCTGGGAACAAATGTCAACACATCATTGGACTGCCCCAATTGGTAGTTGTTACACATGATTCTCTGTGGTAAATCGATATATTACAGTAGTAATATTGCTCAGTGTTTGTGTCCTTTATCTTCCCATATTGGTATGAACCAGTTTCAACGATTGAGTGTCATCTTTTGTCATTGCATTTTCTTACATCCGATAGAGCGTTGTTTGTGACTGCACAGATCTCTCTCTTATCTCGCAATAAGCTAATGGGATAGCTCCAAAGCAGTTTGGCTACAATAAGCTAATGGGATAGCTCCAAAGCAGTTTAGCTACAATAAGCTAATGGGATAGCTCCAAAGCAGTTTGGCTACAATAAGCTAATGGGATAGCTCCAAAGCAGTTTAGCTACAATAAGCTAATGGGATAGCTCCAAAGCAGTTTGGCTACAATAAGCTAATGGGATAGCTCCAAAGCAGTTTGGCTACAATAAGTTAATGGGATAGCTCCAAAGCAGTTTGGCTACAATAAGCTAATGGGATAGCTCCAAAGCAGTTTGGCTACAATAAGCTAATGGGATAGCTCCAAAGCAGTTTAGCTACAATAAGCTAATGGGATAGCTCCAAAGCAGTTTAGCTACAATAAGCTAATGGGATAGCTCCAAAGCAGTTTAGCTACAATTTGCTGTCTAACATGAGAAAATATTACCATGGCGACATCTGCTGAATCCCATTTCTGCCACAAAACTGTCCGAATCAATCTAAACTAACAAAATGCCGATTGACGTTGATGTCGATTAAGGCAGGCAGGCAGCCCCCTTGATGTTGCTTCAATATATCCACATCATTTTCCTCCCTCGTGATGCCATCTATTTTGTGAAGTGCACCAGTCCCTACTTCAGCAAAGCACCCCCACAACATGATGCTGTCACCCCGTGCTTTACAGTTTGGACGGAGTTCTTCGGCTTGCAAGCCTCCCCATTTTTCCTCCAAACATAACGATGGCCATTATGGCCAAACAGTTCTATTTTTGATTCATCAGACCAGAGGACATTTTTCCAAAAAAGTACGATCTTTGTCCCCATGTGCAGTTGCAAACCGTAGTCAGTTTTTTTATGGTGGTTTTGGAGCAGTGGATTCTTCCTTGCTGAGCGGCCTTTCAGGTTGCCGATATAGGACTTGTTTTACTGTGGATATAGATACTTTTGTACCTGTTTCCTCCAGCATCTTCACAAGGTCATTTGCTGTTGTTGTGGGATTGATTTGCACTTTTCACACAAAAGCGCATTCATCTCTAGGAGACAGAACGCATCTCCTTCCTGAGTGGTATGACGGCTGTGTGGTCCCATGCTGTTTATACTTGCAAGCTATTGTTTGTACAGATGAACGTGGTACCTTCAGGTGTTTGGAAATTGCCTCCAAGGATAAACCAGACTTCTGGAGGTCTACAATTATTTTTTCTGAGGTCTTGGCTGATATCTTTTGATTTCCTCATGTCGTCAAGCAAAGTGGCACGGAGTTTGAAGGTAGGCCTTGAAATACATCCACAGGGAAACCTCCAATTGACACAAATAATGTAAATTAGCCTATCAGAATCTTCTAAAGCCATGACATCATTTTCTGGAATGTTCCAAGCTGTTTAAAAGGCACAGTCAACTTAGTGTATTGTAAACTTCCGACCCACTGGAATTGTGATACAGTGAATTATAAGTTAAATAATCTGTCTGTAAACAATTGTTGGAAAAATGACTTGTGTCATGCACAAAGTAGATGTCCTAACTGACTTGCCAAAACTAGTTTGTTAACAAGAAATTTGGCACTAGCGACCAACGTCCTGACACACAACTTGTCCAGGAGACGGCGACCCGTTTCCTTTCCTTCTGTTATGTTTTTGAAAAATAACGGACACTAAATATTCAAATACGAGTTCCACGTCCCTACAAGACAGATTGGTTGAGGGACGAGCGTCACGGAGGAGTGACGACAACATGGCCTCAAGTCAGATGATTCACTGGTGGTAAATGTATACTACAGTGAGTACTATAGTGACGTCGAGGAGTCTGTTTACCTGCTTGTACTGGATCATAACGTCTTTGGAGAGCTCCATGTCCTTAAACATCCCCTCCAGCTTACTGGTGAAGGCCGCTCCACACTCTGCAGGGACAGGAAGCAGGAAGTCACAAACCATCACACCCACTTTCTGTTAACAAGTTTTTATAGAGTATTATAAGCTGGGTGGTTCGAGCGCTGAATGCTGATTGGCTGACAGCCAGGGTATATCAGATCATATTCCACGGGTATGATAAAACATGTATTTTTACTGCTCTAATTACATTTGTTACCAGTTTATAATAGCAATAAGGAACCTCGGGTTTTGGGGTATATGGCCAATATACCACGGCTAAGAGCTGTGTCCAGGCACTCCGTGCTGCGTCGTGCTTAAGAACAGCCCTTAGCCTTGGTGTATTGGCCATATTTCACACCTCCTACGGGCCTTACTGCTTAAACACATTGCATGACCTGGTAACTGTGGTGGTGTTTCTACAGTCACACAGCAGAGGTAGTGACAAACCACCGATGGGCCAACTTCACTGCTGAGGCAACAATCAGCATCTGGACATTTGACATTACCCCACGAACACAGGGCCTAAAATAAACACACTCGCCAAATGCGGGTAGATTTCGACATTGGTGGGTAGAGAGATCTAGATCACCAGCCATGTTACCACCGTTGCCACGGTAACCGGACGCCCTTAAAGGGGCAGCTTAACATGTCTCATCTGTGATGTTTTTTTTTTTTAAGTTAGTTAAAAATGATTAGCCCTATACCACATCACTTGTTACTAGTAATACATTTGTTTCTGAAACATTAAAAAACATGTTCATTCATTTAGTTTTTTTAAATAAAACAATATTTTGTCTGGTAATAAAACTGGAGTGGCTGCTAGACCAAAAATTAGTTTTAAGTCCCTACCCTCAGACAAAGCCCGCCACAACACAGATACCATAACATGTGATGGTGACAAAGGTTGTGATTTTGGAGATCACTGCATTGTATCTCCTGTCATCGTACCGTGTTTGAGTTGGGACAGCTTACCGTGTTTGAGTTGGGACAGCTTACCGTGTTTGAGTTTGGACAGCTTACCGTGTTTGAGTTTGGACAGCTTACCGTGTTTGAGTTTGGACAGCTTACCGTGTTTGAGTTTGGACAGCTTACCGTGTTTGAGTTTGGACAGCTTACCGTGTTTGAGTTTGGACAGCTTACCGTGTTTGAGTTTGGACAGCTTACCGTGTTTGAGTTTGGACAGCTTACCGTGTTTGAGTTTGGACAGCTTACCGTGTTTGAGTTTGGACAGCTTACCGTGTTTGAGTTTGGACAGCTTACCGTGTTTGAGTTTGGACAGCTTACCGTGTTTGAGTTTGGACAGCTTACCGTGTGAGTTTGGACAGCTTACCGTGTGAGTTGGGACAGCTTACCGTGTTTGAGTTGGGACAGCGTACCGTGTTTGAGTTGGGACAGCGTACGTGTTTGAGTTGGGACAGCGTACCGTGTTTGAGTTTGGACAGCGTAACGTGTTTGAGTTTGGACAGCGTACCGTGTTTGAGTTGGGACAGCTTACCGTGTTTGAGTTGGGACAGCTTACCGTGTTTGAGTTGGGACAGCTTACCGTGTTTGAGTTTGGACAGCATGGACTTCTCAGCGTCCACGGAGGCACTCTTCCCCACCAGCAGGCGTTTGGCCAGGTCCTTCTTATAAAAGGCCTCGAACACATCCTTCCCGTGGATGAAGCGGAAGATGATCATGATCTTGTCTAGAATTCTCTCCATCTCCTCCTCGGTAGCTTCCTTGTTGCCCGCCCTCAATTTACAGTCCACGTACTTCGCTGTGCAGAGATGGGACACCGCCAGTTAGATAAAACATACAGTAAACACTCATATTAGTTATATTAGTTAGTTATAGTTATATTAGTTAGGAAACACTCATAACTGGCGTGGAACCTCTGACTGGTATTTTAAGCAATGGCACATCGTTTTAAGATTCCAGGTGCCTTTAAACATCTCCTGCCCTGACTCTTTGCACACACACAGCGGTCTTGTCCTCACCGATGAGTTCAGCAGGTTTGTTGGGTCTGTTGTTGATGAAAGCTTCAAAGGCCTCCTTCATAGCGTTGATGAAGCTCTCGTTTCTGTTGAAACAGCCCTGGGCCACGTTGTCCATCTTATCCTTAAAGTCCAACAGGTCTTGAACCATGTCCTTATCCTTCTCTGGGGTGCCCACAATCTCACCACCAAAACTCTGTTAGGAGACATCTCAGTGAGACTGGAATCAATAGAAGTGATTGAGTGAGAGTAGAAGAAAAGAGAGAGCCAGAGAGAGAGGCAGAGCGCGAGAGAGAGGCAGAGCGCGAGAGAGAGGCAGAGCGCGAGAGAGAGGCAGAGCGCGAGCGAGAGAGAGTGCCAGAGAACGTACCTTGATGTAGTCTCTCCAGTGCTGCAGCAGAGTGGGGAGTCCTCCTTTCACCTTACTGAAGAGCTGGTAGAGCAGAGCCAGCTCCATCACCCGGTTACCGTCTAACAGAATACTGAGACCTGGAGGAGGGGGTCAATATCACCTGGTTACAGTCTAACAGAATGCTGAGACCTGGAGGAGGGGGTCAATATCACCTGGTTACAGTCTAACAGAATGCTGAGACCTGGAGGAGGGGGTCAATATCACCCGGTTACCGTCTAACAGAATGCTGAGACCTGGAGGAGGGGTCAATATCACCTGGTTACCGTCTAACAGAATGCTGAGAGCTGGAGGAGGGGGTCAATATCACCCGGTTACCGTCTAACAGAATGCTGAGACCTGGAGGAGGGGTCAATATCACCCGGTTACCGTCTAACAGAATGCTGAGACCTGGAGGAGGGGGTCAATATCACCTGGTTACCGTCTAACAGAATGCTGAGAGCTGGAGGAGAGGGTCAATATCACCTGGTTACAGTCTAACAGAATGCTGAGACCTGGAGGAGGGGGTCAATATCACCCGGTTACCGTCTAACAGAATGCTGAGACCTGGAGGAGGGGGTCAATATCACCCGGTTACAGTCTAACAGAATGCTGAGAGCGGGAGGAGGGGGTCAATATCACCCGGTTACAGTCTAACAGAATGCTGAGAGCGGGAGGAGAGGGTCAATATCACCCGGTTACCGTCTAACAGAATGCTGAGAGCTGGAGGAGGGGGTCAATATCACCTGGTTACCGTCTAACAGAATACTGAGACCTGGAGGAGGGGGTCAATATCACCCGGTTACCGTCTAACAGAATGCTGGGACCTGGAGGAGGGGGTCAATATCGCCCGGTTACCGTCTAACAATACCGAGACCTGGAGGGGGGTCAATATCACCCAGTTACCGTCTAACAATACCGAGACCTGGAGGGGGGGTCAATATCACCCGGTTACCGTCTAACAATACCGAGACCTGGAGGAGGGAGTCAATATCACCCAGTTACCGTCTAACAGAATGCTGAGACCTGGAGGAGGGGGTCAATATCACCCGGTTACAGTCTAACAGAATGCTGAGAGCTGGAGGGGGTCAATATCACCCAGTTACCGTCTAACAATACCGAGACCTGGAGGGGGTCAATATCACCCAGTTACCGTCTAACAATACCGAGACCTGGAGGGGGTCAATATCACCCAGTTACCGTCTAACAATACCGAGACCTGGAGGAGGGAGTCAATATCACCCGGTTACCGTCTAACAATACCGAGACCTGGAGGGGGGGGTCAATATCACCCGGTTACCGTCTAACAGAATGCTGAGAGCTGGAGGAGGGGGTCAATATCACCCGGTTACCGTCTAACAATACCGAGACCTGGAGGGGGGTCAATATCACCCGGTTACCGTCTAACAGAATGCTGAGACCTGGAGGAGGGGGTCAATATCACCCGGTTACCGTCTAACAGAATGCTGAGACCTGGAGGAGGGGGTCAATATCACCCGGTTACCGTCTAACAGAATGCTGAGACCTGGAGGAGGGGGTCAATATCACCTGGTTACCATCTAACAGAATGCTGAGACCTGGAGGAGAGGGTCAATATCACCTGGTTACCGTCTAACAGAATGCTGAGAGCTGGAGGAGGGGGTCAATATCACCCGGTTACCGTCTAACAGAATACTGAGACCTGGAGGAGGGGGTCAATATCACCCGGTTACCGTCTAACAGAATACTGAGACCTGGAGGAGGGGGTCAATATCACCCGGTTACCGTCTAACAGAATGCTGAGACCTGGAGGAGGGAGTCAATATCACCCGGTTACCGTCTAACAGAATGCTGGGACCTGGAGGAGGGGGTCAATATCACCTGGTTACCGTCTAACAGAATGCTGAGACCTGGAGGAGGGGGTCAATATCACCTGGTTACCGTCTAACAGAATGCTGGGACCTGGAGGAGGGGGTCAATATCACCCGGTTACCGTCTAACAGAATGCTGAGAGCTGGAGGAGGGGGTCAATATCACCCGGTTACCGTCTAACAGAATGCTGAGACCTGGAGGAGGGGGACAATATCACCCGGTTACCGTCTAACAGAATGCTGAGAGCTGGAGGAGGGGTCAATATCACCCGGTTACCGTCTAACAGAATGCTGGGACCTGGAGGAGGGGGTCAATATCACCTGGTTACCGTCTAACAGAATGCTGAGAGCTGGAGGAGGGGGTCAACATCACCCGGTTACCGTCTAACAGAATGCTGGGACTTGGAGGAGGGGGTCAATATCACCCAGTTACAGTCTAACAGAATGCTGAGACCTGGAGGAGGGGGTCAATATCACCCGGTTACCGTCTAACAGAATGCTGAGACCTGGAGGAGGGGGTCAATATCACCCGGTTACAGTCTAACAGAATGCTGAGACCTGGAGGAGGGGGTCAATATCACCCGGTTACCGTCTAACAGAATGCTGGGACCTGGAGGAGGGGGTCAATATCACCCGGTTACCGTCTAACAGAATGCTGAGACCTGGAGGAGGGGTCAATATCACCCGGTTACCGTCTAACAGAATGCTGAGACCTGGAGGAGGGGGTCAATATCACCCAGTTACCGTCTAACAGAATGCTGAGACCTGGGGGGGGGGGTCAATATCCCATGGTTACCGTCTAACAGAATGCTGAGACCTAGAGGAGGGGGTCAATATCACCCGGTTACCGTCTAACAGAATGCTGAGACCTGGAGGAGGGGGTCAATATCACCCGGTTACCGTCTAACAGAATGCTGAGAGCTGGAGGAGGGGTCAATATCACCCGGTTACCGTCTAACAGAATGCTGAGACCTGGAGGAGGGGGTCAATATCACCCGGTTACCGTCTAACAGAATACTGTTGTCCCTCCTCCAGGTCTCATCACCCGGTTACCGTCTAACAGAATGCTGAGACCTGGAGGAGGGAGTCAATATCACCTGGTTACCGTCTAACAGAATGCTGAGACCTGGAGGAGGGGGTCAATATCACCTGGTTACAGTCTAACAGAATGCTGAGAGCTGGAGGAGGGGGTCAATATCACCCGGTTACCGTCTAACAGAATGCTGAGACCTGGAGGAGGGGGTCAATATCACCCGGTTACCGTCTAACAGAATGCTGAGAGCTGGAGGAGGGGGTCAATATCACCCGGTTACAGTCTAACAGAATGCTGAGAGCTGGAGGAGGGGTCAATATCACCTGGTTACCGTCTAACAGAATGCTGAGACCTGGAGGAGGGGGTCAATATCACCCGGTTACCGTCTAACAGAATGCTGAGACCTGGAGGAGGGGTCAATATCACCTGGTTACCGTCTAACAGAATGCTGAGACCTGGAGGAGGGGGTCAATATCACCCGGTTACCGTCTAACAGAATGCTGAGACCTGGAGGAGGGGTCAATATCACCCGGTTACCGTCTAACAATACCGAGACCTGGAGGGGGGTCAATATCACCCGGTTACCGTCTAACAATACCGAGACCTTGAGGGGTGTTAGTATCACATACTGCTGATAGATACCTTTCTGTAAGATGGCCGTCATGTGTTCTCCAAGCAGCTGCTTCTCTACATTAGAGATAAGTGGCTTCCTGTTGAATACAAACAGAGAGAGAGAGAGAGATGATCAACACAGATGGAGGAGGGGTGGAAGAGAAAGTAAAGTGGTTCAAATCTGAGAGATGATCTCGTGTACTCTGATTGGAGCACAGGCCTGTCAGTCTAAAGGTGTGTGGAGGAAGAGGCGGGTCTTACTGAGTGCTCTGGTCGAGGTAGCTGATGACACGATCGTTCTCTTCTTCCAACCGACGAGCCACATGATGCAGGAACTCAGGCACCTGGACACACACACACACACACACACACACGTCACTAGGGGAAAGCCAGGTATGCTAGCTATGTAGGGGCGTGGTCATAATATGGAATTAAAGAATTTGATTGACGGCTGTCACTCACGTCTCGTTCCTGCATCAGCCTCTGTCCCTCTGCAGCGTACAGTCTGTTAGTCTCCATCAAAAAACGCTCCTCAAATGACTCTTTATACACCTGAAGAGAGAGACAATAGATGATACCAGATCAGAGAATCTACAGAGACCTGAGGAGAGAGACAATAGATGATACCAGATCAGAGAATCTACAGAGACCTGAGGAGAGAGACAATAGATGATACCAGATCAGAGAATCTACAGAGACCTGAGGAGAGAGACAATAGATGATACCAGGAGATCAGAGAATCTACAGAGACCTGAGGAGAGAGACAATAGATGATACCAGATCAGAGAATCTACAGAGACCTGAGGAGAGAGACAATAGATGACACCAGGAGATCAGAGAATCTACAGAGACCTGAGAAGAGAGACAATAGATGATACCAGATCAGAGAATCTACAGAGACCTGAGGAGAGAGACAATAGATGATACCAGATCAGAGAATCTACAGAGACCTGAGGAGAGAGACAATAGATGACACCAGATCAGAGAATCTACAGAGACCTGAGGAGAGAGACAATAGATGACACCAGATCAGAGAATCTACAGAGACCTGAGGACAGAGACAACAGATACGAGATCAGAGAATCTACAGAGACCTGAGGAGAGAGACAATAGATGATACCAGGAGATCAGAGAATCTACAGAGACCTGAGGAGAGAGACAATAGATGATACCAGATCAGAGAATCTACAGAGACCTGAGGAGAGAGACAATAGATGATACCAGATCAGAGAATCTACAGAGACCTGAGGAGAGAGACAATAGATGATACCAGATCAGAGAATCTACATACCATCTGCCTATGGAACAATAGTTCTACACTGCTAAGAAAATGCACTCGTATGACTAGCAAATGACTGCCTTGACTTGATTGGTTCATTGGCCAAATGGTAAAGACTTATGAAGCATTGACCAATCACCTGCAGGTCTGAGAGCATGCCCAGTAGGCTGCGGAGAAGGCTGCGGTCCACCGTCTCTCCGTTGCGTTCGCGTTCGATCTGTTCCAGGATCCCGTCGACCGTGCGCACCTGGACAGCCCCGTCGCTCACGATGTGGCTCCGGAAGAGTTCCAGCCCGGTATCCCTGCGGAACACACACGGTCACGGTGGACGGTGAACAGTAACGGTCTGCGTCCCAAATGACACCCTACTTCCTACACAGTGAACTCTTTTAGCCCAACGAGGACCTAGTCAAAGATAGTACACTAAGTAGTGAACAGGGTTCCATTTCTGACACGGACACTGTCAGAGGACAGAAAGAAACGGTTCACCATCTCAGAACAGGAAAAGACGTTTGCCACTGAGAATGGATGAATGTTGGTGTTCTTCCTAATAGCTGCTGGACGGGGCCCTTACCAGATGGAGGGGAGCAGGGAGTTCTGGAGCACATAGGTACGATCCAGGAACAGAAAGATGCTCCGGATCATGATCTGCGGTAACCCGGGTTACACATGACACACGTACGTTAGACTCATTACACAACATTCCTCTTAGACGGAATAAATGTCCCGTGATAAAGGCTGTCTGACTGACCGTCTGTCTGCAGTGGTCCTGCCAACATCGGTTCATCCTCTTCAGGAAAGACAGGCTGTCCAGGGACTCTGTGAGGCGCTACGGTTAAGGACCGGGCCTCAATTCAATCAAAACTCAACAGTCAAACACTCTCTCTTTGGACGGGGCCTCGGCTCGCACCAGGTTGTGGTTAAAAAAACATGACAACCTTCTGATGACTACAAACTGTGTAGTTTATAGAGATCCCCTTTACAGGGATGTTGATTGTTTTATTTCCCATCAGTCCAAGCAGTGTGTCGCTGTGTGCAGCTAGCTGGCTGAAGATGTCCAAGGTGCCCCCTGGGCGGCGGGTAGCATAACGGTTAGGAGAGTGGGGCCAGTAAACGAAAGGTCGCTGGTTCGAAACCCCAAGCAGACTAGGAGAAAAACATGTCTATGTGCCATTAAGCAAAGCACCGTAAACATAAATGCTCCTGTAAGTATCTCTGTCTGCTAAATAAACAACATGTCAAACGTAATGGCACAGAGACACTACCGCACAGCTGGCACAGAGACACTACCGCACAGCTGGCACAGAGACACTACCGCACAGCTGGCACAGAGACACTACCGCACAGCTGGCACAGAGACACTACCGCACAGCTGGCACAGAGACACTACCACACAGCTGGCACTACCACACAGCTGGTACAGAGACACTACCTCTCTGGAGGAGACGTGTCTGCTAAATAAACAACATGTCAAACGTAATGGTACAGAGACACTACCTCTCTGGAGGAGACGTGTCTGCTAAATAAACAACATGTCAAACGTAATGGCACAGAGACACTACCGCACAGCTGGCACAGAGACACTACCACAACGCTGGTACAGAGACACTACCGCACAGCTGGCACAGAGACACCACCGCACAGCTGGCACAGAGACACTACCACACTGCTGATACAGAGACACTACCGCACAGCTGGCACAGAGACACCACCACACAGCTGTCACAGAGACACTACCGCACAGCTGGCACAGAGACACTACCGCACAGCTGGCACAGAGACACTACCGCACAGCTGGCACAGAGACACTACCACACTACCACACAGCTGATACAGAGACACTACCGCACAGCTGGCACAGAGACACCACTACACAGCTGGCACAGAGACACTACCGCACAGCTGGCACAGAGACACTGCTGGCACAGAGACACTACCGCACAGCTGGCACAGAGACACTACCGCACAGCTGGTACAGAGACACTACCGCACAGCTGGCACAGAGACACTACCGCACAGCTGGCACAGAGACACTATCGCACAGCTGGCACAGAGACACTACCGCACAGCTGGCACAGAGACACTACCACACAGCTGGCACAGAGACACTACCACACAGCTGGCACAGAGACACTACCACACAGCTGGCACAGAGACACTACCACACAGCTGGTACAGAGACACAGCTGATACAGAGACACTACTACACAGCTGATACAGAGACACTACTACACAGCTGGTAGAGACACAGCTGGCACAGAGACACTACCGCACAGCTGGCACAGAGACACTACCACACAGCTGGCACTACCACACAGCTGGTACAGAGACACTACCTCTCTGGAGGAGACGTGTCTGCTAAATAAACAACATGTCAAACGTAATGGTACAGAGACACTACCTCTCTGGAGGAGACGTGTCTGCTAAATAAACAACATGTCAAACGTAATGGCACAGAGACACTACCGCACAGCTGGCACAGAGACACTACCACAACGCTGGTACAGAGACACTACCGCACAGCTGGCACAGAGACACCACCGCACAGCTGGCACAGAGACACTACCACACTGCTGATACAGAGACACTACCGCACAGCTGGCACAGAGACACCACCACACAGCTGTCACAGAGACACTACCGCACAGCTGGCACAGAGACACTACCGCACAGCTGGCACAGAGACACTACCGCACAGCTGGCACAGAGACACTACCACACTACCACACAGCTGATACAGAGACACCACTACACAGCTGGTACAGAGACACTACCACACAGCTGATACAGAGACACAGCTGGTACAGAGACACTACCGGCACAGAGACACTACCGCACAGCTGGCACAGAGACACTACCGCACAGCTGGCACAGAGACACTACCGCACAGCTGGCACAGAGACACTACCGCACAGCTGGCACAGAGACACTACCGCACAGCTGGCACAGAGACACTACCGCACAGCTGGCACAGAGACACTACCACACAGCTGGCACAGAGACACTACCACACAGCTGGTACAGAGACACTACCACACAGCTGGCACAGAGACACTACCACACAGCTGATACAGAGACACAGCTGGTACAGAGACACTACTACACAGCTGATACAGAGACACTACTACACAGCTGATACAGAGACACAGCTGGTACAGAGACACAGCTGGTACAGAGACACTACCACACAGCTGGTACAGAGACACTACCACACAGCTGGTACAGAGACACTACCACACAGCTGGTACAGAGACACAGCTGGTACAGAGACACCGCCACACAGCTGGTACAGAGACACTACCACACAGCTGGTACAGAGACACCACCACACAGCGTGTGGTAGTGTGAGATATTTAAGCAATAAGGACTGAGGAGGTGTGGTATATGGCCAATATACCACAGCTAAGGGCTGTCCTTAAGCACAACGCAGAGTGCCTGGACACAGCTCTTAGCCGTGGTATAGTGGCCATATACCACACCTCCTCAGTCCTTATTGCTTATTGGTTACCAACATAATTAGCCGGTCTGATATACCACGGCTGTCAGCCAATCAGCATTCAGGGCTGGAACCAGCCAGTATTTATAACACAGTAGGCTAGTCTGACTAGTAGCTGACGGCTTCACTGGTCATCGAAGCAAAGTCAAAACATTGAAAAACAACGTAGCTTGTGAACAAAACAATGTAAATAGCCAAGAAACACAAGGTGCAGCAACACAAATCAACCATTAAAAAAACATAACAATAATGTTATAAAAACGAGCTTATCTCCTCAGAGGAGCCACTGTCATGCAGCATCATAAATGACAGATGTTCTCATCAAATCGACAGGAAAACCTTTCAAAACAGGCTTTAATAAACATACACACATTACGCACTGGCAAACATATAGGAGCACACTTTCACACGCAAAGACACAGACACACACAATGTAAAGGATATTCCCTGAACTGATGTATCTGGGCCTGGACATGGTCCTCACAGACCTGACGGAGCTGCTTGTACAGTGTGGGGGAGACTTTATAGGAACACAGGTTCTCCACCGCCTGAAACAGAGGAGACAGAGGTCAACATACTAAGTATTCCTCAATTCTGTAAGTCATCCCTCCCTGGAAAAGTTACAGGACAGAATTAGCCAAGTCAACAGGCTGGTGACTGGTCAGAGTGATAGGGTTAGCCATGTCAACAGGCTGGTGACTGGTCAGAGTGATAGGGTTAGCCATGTCAACAGGCTGGTGACTGGTCAGAGTGCTAGGGTTAGCCATGTCAACAGGCCGGTGACTGGTCAGAGTGATAGGGTTAGCCATGTCAACAGGCTGGTGACTGGTCAGAGTGATAGGGTTAGCCATGTCAACAGGCTGGTGACTGGTCAGAGTGATAGGGTTAGCCATGTCAACAGGCTGGTGACTGGTCAGAGTGATATGGTTAGCCATGTCAACAGGCTGGTGACTGGTCAGAGTGATATGGTTAGCCATGTCAACAGGCTGGTGACTGGTCAGAGTGATAGGGTTAGCCATGTCAACAGGCTGGTGACTGGTCAGAGTGATAGGGTTAGCCATGTCAACAGGCTGGTGACTGGTCAGAGTGATAGGGTTAGCCATGTCAACAGGCTGGTGACTGGTCAGAGTGATAGGGTTAGCCATGTCAACAGGCTGGTGACTGGTCAGAGTGATAGGGTTAGCCATGTCAACAGGCTGGTGACTGGTCAGAGTGATAGGGTTAGCCATGTCAACAGGCCGGTGACTGGTCAGAGTGATAGGGTTAGCCATGTCAACAGGCCGGTGACTGGTCAGAGTGATAGGGTTAGCCATGTCAACAGGCCGGTGACTGGTCAGAGTGATAGGGTTAGCCATGTCAACAGGCCGGTGACTGGTCAGAGTGATAGGGTTAGCCATGTCAACAGGCCGGTGACTGGTCAGAGTGATAGGGTTAGCCATGTCAACAGGCCGGTGACTGGTCAGAGTGATATGGTTAGCCATGTCAACAGGCCGGTGACTGGTCAGAGTGATAGGGTTAGCCATGTCAACAGGCCGGTGACTGGTCAGAGTGATATGGTTAGCCATGTCAACAGGCCGGTGACTGGTCAGCACAGTGGTTGGGTTAGCCAAGTCAACAGGCCGGTGACTGGTCAGAGTGATAGGGTTAGCCATGTCAACAGGCTGGTGACTGGTCAGAGTGATAGGGTTAGCCATGTCAACAGGCCGGTGACTGGTCAGAGTGATAGGGTTAGCCATGTCAACAGGCCGGTGACTGGTCAGCACAGTGGTTGGGTTAGCCATGTCAACAGGCCGGTGACTGGTCAGAGTGATAGGGTTAGCCATGTCAACAGGCCGGTGACTGGTCAGCACAGTGGTTGGGTTAGCCATGTCAACAGGCCGGTGACTGGTCAGCACAGTGGTTGGGTTAGCCATGTCAACAGGCCAGTGACTGGTCAGAGTGATAGGGTTAGCCATGTCAACAGGCCGGTGACTGGTCAGAGTGATAGGGTTAGCCATGTCAACAGGCCGGTGACTGGTCAGCACAGTGGTTGGGTTAGCCATGTCAACAGGCCGGTGACTGGTCAGCACAGTGGTTGGGTTAGCCATGTCAACAGGCCGGTGACTGGTCAGAGTGATAGGGTTAGACATGTCAACAGGCTGGTGACTGGTCAGAGTGATAGGGTTAGCCAAGTCAACAGGCCGGTGACTGGTCAGAGTGATAGGGTTAGCCAAGTCAACAGGCCGGTGACTGGTCAGAGTGATAGGGTTAGCCATGTCAACAGGCCGGTGACTGGTCAGAGTGATAGGGTTAGCCATGTCAACAGGCCGGTGACTGGTCAGAGTGATATGGTTAGCCATGTCAACAGGCCAGTGACTGGTCAGAGTGATAGGGTTAGCCGTGTCAACAGGCCGGTGACTGGTCAGAGTGATAGGGTTAGCCATGTCAACAGGCCGGTGACTGGTCAGAGTGATAGGGTTAGCCATGTCAACAGGCTGGTGACTGGTCAGAGTGGTTGGGTTAGCCATGTCAACAGGCCGGTGACTGGTCAGAGTGATAGGGTTAGCCATGTCAACAGGCCGGTGACTGGTCAGCACAGTGGTTGGGTTAGCCATGTCAACAGGCCGGTGACTGGTCAGCACAGTGGTTGGGTTAGCCATGTCAACAGGCCGGTGACTGGTCAGCACAGTGGTTGGGTTAGCCATGTCAACGGGCCGGTGACTGGTCAGAGTGATAGGGTTAGCCATGTCAACAGGCCGGTGACTGGTCAGAGTGATATGGTTAGCCATGTCAACAGGCCAGTGACTGGTCAGAGTGATAGGGTTAGCCGTGTCAACAGGCCGGTGACTGGTCAGAGTGATAGGGTTAGCCATGTCAACAGGCCGGTGACTGGTCAGAGTGATAGGGTTAGCCATGTCAACAGGCTGGTGACTGGTCAGAGTGGTTGGGTTAGCCATGTCAACAGGCCGGTGACTGGTCAGAGTGATAGGGTTAGCCATGTCAACAGGCCGGTGACTGGTCAGCACAGTGGTTGGGTTAGCCATGTCAACAGGCCGGTGACTGGTCAGCACAGTGGTTGGGTTAGCCATGTCAACAGGCCGGTGACTGGTCAGCACAGTGGTTGGGTTAGCCATGTCAACAGGCCGGTGACTGGTCAGAGTGATAGGGTTAGCCATGTCAACAGGCCGGTGACTGGTCAGCACAGTGGTTGGGTTAGCCATGTCAACAGGCCGGTGACTGGTCAGAGTGATAGGGTTAGCCATGTCAACAGGCCGGTGACTGGTCAGCACAGTGGTTGGGTTAGCCATGTCAACAGGCCGGTGACTGGTCAGCACAGTGGTTGGGTTAGCCATGTCAACAGGCCGGTGACTGGTCAGCACAGTGGTTGGGTTAGCCATGTCAACAGGCCGGTGACTGGTCAGAGTGATAGGGTTAGCCAAGTCAACAGGCCGGTGACTGGTCAGAGTGATAGGGTTAGCCATGTCAACAGGCCGGTGACTGGTCAGAGTGATAGGGTTAGCCATGTCAACAGGCCGGTGACTGGTCAGAGTGATATGGTTAGCCATGTCAACAGGCCAGTGACTGGTCAGAGTGATAGGGTTAGCCGTGTCAACAGGCCGGTGACTGGTCAGAGTGATAGGGTTAGCCATGTCAACAGGCCGGTGACTGGTCAGAGTGATAGGGTTAGCCATGTCAACAGGCTGGTGACTGGTCAGAGTGGTTGGGTTAGCCATGTCAACAGGCCGGTGACTGGTCAGAGTGATAGGGTTAGCCATGTCAACAGGCCGGTGACTGGTCAGCACAGTGGTTGGGTTAGCCATGTCAACAGGCCGGTGACTGGTCAGCACAGTGGTTGGGTTAGCCATGTCAACAGGCCGGTGACTGGTCAGCACAGTGGTTGGGTTAGCCATGTCAACGGGCCGGTGACTGGTCAGAGTGATAGGGTTAGCCATGTCAACAGGCCGGTGACTGGTCAGAGTGATATGGTTAGCCATGTCAACAGGCCAGTGACTGGTCAGAGTGATAGGGTTAGCCGTGTCAACAGGCCGGTGACTGGTCAGAGTGATAGGGTTAGCCATGTCAACAGGCCGGTGACTGGTCAGAGTGATAGGGTTAGCCATGTCAACAGGCTGGTGACTGGTCAGAGTGGTTGGGTTAGCCATGTCAACAGGCCGGTGACTGGTCAGAGTGATAGGGTTAGCCATGTCAACAGGCCGGTGACTGGTCAGCACAGTGGTTGGGTTAGCCATGTCAACAGGCCGGTGACTGGTCAGCACAGTGGTTGGGTTAGCCATGTCAACAGGCCGGTGACTGGTCAGCACAGTGGTTGGGTTAGCCATGTCAACAGGCCGGTGACTGGTCAGAGTGATAGGGTTAGCCATGTCAACAGGCCGGTGACTGGTCAGCACAGTGGTTGGGTTAGCCATGTCAACAGGCCGGTGACTGGTCAGAGTGATAGGGTTAGCCATGTCAACAGGCCGGTGACTGGTCAGCACAGTGGTTGGGTTAGCCATGTCAACAGGCCGGTGACTGGTCAGCACAGTGGTTGGGTTAGCCATGTCAACAGGCCGGTGACTGGTCAGCACAGTGGTTGGGTTAGCCATGTCAACAGGCCGGTGACTGGTCAGAGTGATAGGGTTAGCCATGTCAACAGGCTGGTGACTGGTCAGAGTGATAGGGTTAGCCATGTCAACAGGCTGGTGACTGGTCAGAGTGATAGGGTTAGCCAAGTCAACAGGCCGGTGACTGGTCAGAGTGATAGGGTTAGCCAAGTCAACAGGCCGGTGACTGGTCAGAGTGATAGGGTTAGCCATGTCAACAGGCCGGTGACTGGTCAGAGTGATAGGGTTAGCCATGTCAACAGGCCGGTGACTGGTCAGAGTGATATGGTTAGCCATGTCAACAGGCCAGTGACTGGTCAGAGTGATAGGGTTAGCCGTGTCAACAGGCCGGTGACTGGTCAGAGTGATAGGGTTAGCCATGTCAACAGGCCGGTGACTGGTCAGAGTGATAGGGTTAGCCATGTCAACAGGCTGGTGACTGGTCAGAGTGGTTGGGTTAGCCATGTCAACAGGCCGGTGACTGGTCAGAGTGATAGGGTTAGCCATGTCAACAGGCCGGTGACTGGTCAGCACAGTGGTTGGGTTAGCCATGTCAACAGGCCGGTGACTGGTCAGCACAGTGGTTGGGTTAGCCATGTCAACAGGCCGGTGACTGGTCAGAGTGATAGGGTTAGCCATGTCAACAGGCCGGTGACTGGTCAGCACAGTGGTTGGGTTAGCCATGTCAACAGGCCGGTGACTGGTCAGCACAGTGGTTGGGTTAGCCATGTCAACGGGCCGGTGACTGGTCAGAGTGATAGGGTTAGCCATGTCAACAGGCCGGTGACTGGTCAGAGTGATATGGTTAGCCATGTCAACAGGCCAGTGACTGGTCAGAGTGATAGGGTTAGCCGTGTCAACAGGCCGGTGACTGGTCAGAGTGATAGGGTTAGCCATGTCAACAGGCCGGTGACTGGTCAGAGTGATAGGGTTAGCCATGTCAACAGGCCGGTGACTGGTCAGAGTGGTTGGGTTAGCCATGTCAACAGGCCGGTGACTGGTCAGAGTGATAGGGTTAGCCATGTCAACAGGCCGGTGACTGGTCAGCACAGTGGTTGGGTTAGCCATGTCAACAGGCCGGTGACTGGTCAGCACAGTGGTTGGGTTAGCCATGTCAACAGGCCGGTGACTGGTCAGCACAGTGGTTGGGTTAGCCATGTCAACAGGCCGGTGACTGGTCAGAGTGATAGGGTTAGCCATGTCAACAGGCCGGTGACTGGTCAGCACAGTGGTTGGGTTAGCCATGTCAACAGGCCGGTGACTGGTCAGAGTGATAGGGTTAGCCATGTCAACAGGCCGGTGACTGGTCAGCACAGTGGTTGGGTTAGCCATGTCAACAGGCCGGTGACTGGTCAGCACAGTGGTTGGGTTAGCCATGTCAACAGGCCGGTGACTGGTCAGCACAGTGGTTGGGTTAGCCATGTCAACAGGCCGGTGACTGGTCAGCACAGTGGTTGGGTTAGCCATGTCAACAGGCCGGTGACTGGTCAGCACAGTGGTTGGGTTAGCCATGTCAACAGGCCGGTGACTGGTCAGAGTGATAGGGTTAGCCATGTCAACAGGCCGGTGACTGGTCAGCACAGTGGTTGGGTTAGCCATGTCAACAGGCCGGTGACTGGTCAGAGTGATAGGGTTAGCCATGTCAACAGGCCGGTGACTGGTCAGCACAGTGGTTGGGTTAGCCATGTCAACAGGCCGGTGACTGGTCAGCACAGTGGTTGGGTTAGCCATGTCAACAGGCCGGTGACTGGTCAGCACAGTGGTTGGGTTAGCCATGTCAACAGGCCGGTGACTGGTCAGAGTGATAGGGTTAGCCATGTCAACAGGCCGGTGACTGGTCAGAGTGATAGGGTTAGCCATGTCAACAGGCCGGTGACTGGTCAGAGTGACAGGGTTAGCCAAGTCAACAGGCTGGTGACTGGTCAGAGTGATAGGGTTAGCCAAGTCAACAGGCCGGTGACTGGTCAGAGTGATAGGGTTAGCCAAGTCAACAGGCCAGTGACTGGTCAGCACAGTGGTTGGGTATACTGACTGCTGATGTGAGCTACAGAACCTGCTGGCTGGCATAGAGCAGCTCTCCTCTCCAATAATTTGAGACTAGAGAGGCATAGTGTCTTAGGACCAATCTCTGCTGCCCGTTGGAATTGGGTAACGTCCCAAATGGCACCCTATACCCTAAATAGTACACCACATAGGGAATAGGGTGTCCGTTGGCACCACCAACCCAGACTGGCTTGGGCAACCAGCAGGTCACATGACAAGTCAGCTGGAGGAATTGTACACAGATACAGACAGTAAAGGGCAAACAGCAGGTCACATGACAAGACAGCTGGATTATTGGGATACAGACAGTAAAGGGCCAACAGCAGGTCACATGACAAGACAGCTGGAGTAATGGTACACAGATACAGACAGTAAAGGGCCAACAGCAGGTCACATGACAAGACAGCTGGAGTAATGGTACACAGATACAGACAGTAAAGGGCCAACAGCAGGTCACATGACAAGACAGCTGGAGTAATGGTGTCATACAGATGAAGACAATAAAAGGGCCCATATCGGTACATATTATTCACATGGAAACACTGGGACTTGGATATAGACATGTCATCGAGGCCCGTTGGACACAAACTAGGCCCATGTTTTAGAAAGGTCAATAAGGGCTGGAGCTCTCCACAAACTATGTGTTTCATGTCCTGAAAGTGCAACTGTGTGTATGATGTTTGATGCTTTAGGCCTGACCTGGTAGAGTTCCTCTAGGTTGTACTTGATGGAGGTGCTGTTCTGGATGGCTCCTACCGCATCCCTCAACTTCAGCCAGGTGTCCTCAGTGTAGTTGTCCGCTAGCTTTGGCCTGTCTGGGAACACACAACAGAGTCACGCCCACACCAAGGCACAGCAAAACGGTTCGACAGACCCAGCCTCTAGCTGGGTACCTCATTTAAATGAGGAGAAATTTAAAGTTAATTTGTAAACAGTTGACTATTGTTTGCATGTTCAACCATTTGTAAACATCTGGCACGGACAGAGTCAACAAATGTCAAAATTGTAATAGAACGCAAAAAACTATTTATTCTGCCAGAATGTCATTAGCTTGGTAAAGTTAGCTAGATGACAACCAGAGTTGAGCAATATTTCCAGGGTCAGGTTGTAACGGAATATTCTGTTGTTTTCATGCCATGGCTATCAATTGCTTCAAATATGTCACAAGCTAACTTGGTCTAAAAACTTCCTAGGCTACCCAGCTGGCCATCATGGACAACTTTCAAATATGAACTTTAGTTACGCTGCCAATTATGGAGAGTTACACGTTACATAAGTAGAGTTAACTAGTTAGCCAATTACTAACAGATAGTTGATAATCAGGAAAAACGGCTAAATAACGTGTAGCAAGCTAGCTAACGTTAACTAGCTATTCAGCACGCGTTACCTTTGAAATTTTTTATGACTAATTTCTTGGAGGCGCCAGTTTTGTTGGAGGCCAGGCCAGAAATCTTTGTCACTCCGTTGTTGTTGTGCTCCGTCAGAGCAGAGAAGTTGGCTTTCTTGTCCTGCCGTATGTCTTCTGCCATTATTAGATTAATGCAGAGGGCCGTTGTGAAGAGTTGTTAGCTAACGTTAGCGGCACTTCTACTCGTCCTCTCAAACGAGCCTAAAGTTGGATTATACAACTCTGACCCTGTTTCTTAATTCATTTACGACGCACCACTTAGTCCGATCCCTCAATTGAACAAAAGTAGATACCTAGACCAAAGCCATAAAACTCAGGGTAACTTTTGGATGAACCGAACAACTGAAAAATAGATTTCGTTGAAGTAAGCTAACGCGTTAGCTAGCCTAGTTTAGTTAGCGAAACAAATAATTTAGTATATCCACTGCGTCCCTCCCTGGCCCGTATTAAAATTAGGCAAATATTAAATGTTATATATTTCAGACTTCCATGTGTGAAACAAATTAAAAGCTATATTCAATCTCAAATTATCCATCATTATGCTACCGCTAGAGATGTAGCGCTAGCCACATAGCAAACATAACAAAATGGCTTCCTACACCCCTTGACCAGTGCATCTTGGGAGATTCACATTCTACCCGTGTGATGTTTGAAACGTCAACATTATTTTGACTTTTTTTAGTTTTTTACAAGAGTTCATCTTTAAAGGGTCCCAATTACATTTCCTATTCAATTACATTTCCTATTCAATTACTTCAGTGAAATTCATCGACTTTTGTCGATTTTGCATGATGTAAAAGGATGTTTAGGTACAAGCAATAACAAATAAAACTCTTATTCAAATGTAGACTCATCATGAAATATGATGGAATATGATCATGGAATAAATTGGTGTATAAATTGGTATAATATAAATTGGTGCAGGATTTGTGCATCGTAATTTTATCAGTTTACCCTGTTCTAAAAATTACCAAGATTAAAATGTATGATAGAGTACAGTATTCTAAATTTAGTTTCTAATTTTATACATGTTTAAACGGTTTCATTTTCTTGGACAGATGAGAAAGGTGTAATTGCAGCCCGCAATTCGGGGGATTCCTGCATGTGGGCATTCCTGCATCTTTAGGAACCCCTCTCTATACTTCTATTGGTCAATTTGTAATCGCATAGACAATCAGAGGAAATCTAGAATATCAAAAGTGTCATGCAAACATGAAGATGGTGTGCTTGAGGGGGTGTTCATGCAGGAAACAATGGGATGCTTGTGTGTGGGGGTGGCGTTCATGCAGCTATTAATGGGATGCTCGATGGGAGAAGTTCATGCAGTAACCAATGGGGTGCTCGAGGGGGGGGGGGGGGTGTTCATGCAGGTTTTAATGGAATGCTCAACGGGAGAAGTTCATGCAGTAACCAGTGAAATGCTTCAGGCGGGCGTGCCCACATGAAGGAATGCCCTGGATTGCAGGCCGCAATCACAGACTATTGAAACAGACCAAGCATATTTTTGTAGGCCTGGTACTCCACCAAGGTTCGAAGGACGAAGCCTATGTGGAAATGAATGGAGTTTTTGTAGGGTGTTTGGATAAACTGTGAAAATTAGGTCTGTGGTAAAACACAGGCTTATGAGATCTTGTACATTTTGTTCAATTTGATCATTTTCATCAGCTAATGTCATTTTTTTGTGAATTTTGAAGCATTTGTGTAATCAAAAGCACATAAAGGCTTTATAATTCATAAAGGTCATGTTAACTGACTGATATTATCTCACAAAACAAATAAGATCTCCTAAGCCTGTGTTAACCTCAGACCTTATTTCGGCATAGGAATGGCTGAAGGAACCACAGGTAACTCATTTCCGTTTGTTAGGACAAGCTGGCAGGCTCTTTAGTCCCCAATCTGGTTTTAATGTCTGGGAGAATCTCAATTGCATACTCACGAGGAGGATGGTGGGAGGAGCTATAGGAGGATGGGCTCATTGTAATGTCTGGAATGGAGCCATTGAACGGGAGAAAACACATGGAAACTCCGTGTTTGACTCCGTTCCATTAACTCCATTCCAGCCATTACAATGAGCCCATCCTTCTATAGCTCCTCCCACCAACCAGGAACTCGGCGGAAAATCTGTCTCCCTCCAGCAGGTGCCGTTTTTTCGCCCACCAAGCAAGGAGTTTTTGTATGGAGGTCAAGGAGTGTTAGTCAACAAATTGGCCAACAAAAAAATGAATGCCTTATTTGCAACGTGAGGTTTATTTGATCGAATATAAGTTCCACTAATCCAAAGAAAGGATAGTTGGAAGCTAAACAGCCCGCACTGCCTCTTTGTGGACAACAACTCCCATTTTGGGGCGGAAAGACATGCATTTTGTCAATATATGCATATATTGCCCCATTGCATTGTAAACAGGAAACACAACCTCCTCACGACCTTCTTCGATCTGAAAACGTAGCGGCAGCTCTCCCTAGCGGTTAGCAAGCAGTTAGCAGCGACGGGAGTGGAGAGATTGAGAAGTGAAAAGACAGGAAGGCCGTGGTACATCGGCGTCTTCTATACTAGATCTGCAGTGGCTCCGGCCGGGGTATGACAGCTTCTAGCTATCGTCTTTGTATGGACATGTAAATAGCTGTTTTTGAAAGGTTTGTACAGTAAACAGCAGCACCGATTTACCAATAATGACAGCCTGAGTCATTGCTTAGTAGCTTGTTTCATACAGCCAGTCAGCTAGCTAGCTGGCTGCTAAAACTGGTTAACATTAGCTGGAGAGCTTACTTTACTTCAGTCATTGCTCTACTTCCGCAACGGATAGTCAATATTTGCATGATGTTGCTAGGTAATTAACTGCCCCATTTTTGGCTCTGGGTTTGCTAATCAAAGTGCCACACAATTTCTCTAGAAATGATGGTATACAGAAGGTTTGTTGCCAGCTAGGCTAGCTAGCATGATGGCTAACTGTCAAGTGATAATTGCTAGAAGTCTCTAGTTGTACCATTATTGCGGTATCCTCCTAGCTAACTAGTTAGGCCCTAGAGTTTTTCCACGTCCGTTCACGTGATCAGGAAAAGTTCCTGGTCCTACTGATTCCACACTAGCCTTGGAGTTGGGACTCTCAGTGAGAGTTTGTAAAATATTATTGGAAAGGCTGTTTCTTTGCACTTACAGGATCCCAATTGTCCACCCTTCTCCCAAAGTGTGCGTGGATTTAAAAGCATTGGCATTAGGACATTTCCACCATTGTTACAGAAATAACCTGTAAGTGTGCAAGTGCACACTTTGGGAAAAGGTGGAGAATCGGGACCCACTCACAGTGTGTTGACCTGATCTCCTCCTCTCTAGCAGTAGATGTCTGTGTTGACCTGCTCTCCTCCTCTCTTGCAGTAGATGTCTGTGTTGACCTGATCTCCTCTCTGCAGTAGATGTCTGTGTTGACCTGATCTCCTCCTCTCTTGCAGGAGGTGTCTGTGTTGACCTGCTCTCCTCTCTTGCAGGAGGTGTCTGTGTTGACCTGATCTCCTCTCTTGCAGTAGATGTCTGTGTTGACCTGATCTCCTCTCTTGCAGGAGGTGTCTGTGTTGACCTGATCTCCTCCTCTCTTGCAGTAGATGTCTGTGTTGACCTGATCTCCTCCTCTCTTGCAGGAGGTGTCTGTGTTGACCTGATCTCCTCCTCTCTTGCAGTAGATGTCTGTGTTGACCTGATCTCCTCCTCTCTTGCAGTAGATGTCTGTGTTGACCTGATCTCCTCCTCTCTTGCAGTAGATGTCTGTGTTGACCTGCTCTCCTCCTCTTGCAGTAGATGTCTGTGTTGACCTAATCTCCTCCTCTCTTGCAGTAGATGTCTGTATTGACCTGATCTCCTCCTCTCTTGCAGGAGGTGTCTGTGTTGACCTGATCTCCTCTCTTGCAGGAGGTGTCTGTGTTGACCTGATCTCCTCTCTTGCAGTAGATGTCTGTGTTGACCTGATCTCCTCCTCTCTTGCAGTAGATGTCTGTGTTGACCTGATCTCCTCCTCTCTTGCAGTAGATGTCTGTGTTGACCCGATCTCCTCTCTTGCAGTAGATGTCTGTGTTGACCTGCTCTCCTCCTCTCTTGCAGTAGATGTCTGTATTGACCTGATCTCCTCCTCTCTTGCAGTAGAAGTCTGTGTTGACCTGATCTCCTCCTCTCTTGCAGTAGATGTCTGTCTTGACCTGATCTCCTCCTCTCTTGCAGTAGATGTCTGTGTTGCCCTGATCTCCTCCTCTCTTGCAGTAGATGTCTGTGTTGACCTGATCTCCTCCTCTCTTGTAGTAGATGTCTGTCTTGACCTGATCTCCTCCTCTCTTGCAGTAGATGTCTGTCTTGACCTGATCTCCTCCTCTCTTGCAGTAGATGTCTGTGTTGCCCTGATCTCCTCCTCTTGCAGTAGATGTCTGTGTTGACCTGATCTCCTCCTCTCTTGCAGTAGATGTCTGTGTTGACCTGCTCTCCTCCTCTCTTGCAGGAGGTGTCTGTGTTGACCTGATCTCCTCCTCTCTTGTAGTAGATGTCTGTGTTGACCTGCTCTCCTCCTCTCTTGCAGTAGATGTCTGTGTTGACCTGCTCTCCTCCTCTCTTGCAGTAGATGTCTGTGTTGACCTGCTCTCCTCCTCTCTTGCAGTAGATGTCTGTGTTGACCTGATCTCCTCTCTTGCAGTAGATGTCTGTGTTGACCTGATCTCCTCCTCTCTTGCAGGAGGTGTCTGTGTTGACCTGATCTCCTCCTCTCTTGCAGGAGGTGTCTGTGTTGACCTGATCTCCTCTCTTGCAGTAGATGTCTGTGTTGACCTGATCTCCTCCTCTCTTGCAGTAGATGTCTGTGTTGACCTGATCTCCTCTCTTGCAGTAGATGTCTGTGTTGACCTGCTCTCCTCCTCTCTAGCAGTAGATGTCTGTGTTGACCTGATCTCCTCCTCTCTTGCAGGAGGTGTCTGTGTTGACCTGATCTCCTCTCTTGCAGTAGATGTCTGTGTTGACCTGATCTCCTCCTCTCTTGCAGTAGATGTCTGTATTGACCTGATCTCCTCTCTTGCAGTAGAAGTCTGTGTTGACCTGATCTCCTCCTCTCTAGCAGTAGGTGTCTGTGTTGACCTGCTCTCCTCCTCTCTTGCAGTAGATGTCTGTGTTGACCTGATCTCCTCCTCTCTTGCAGTAGGTGTCTGTGTTGACCTGCTCTCCTCCTCTCTTGCAGTAGATGTCTGTGTTGACCTGATCTCCTCCTCTCTTGCAGTAGATGTCTGTGTTGACCTGATCTCCTCCTCTCTTGTAGTAGATGTCTGTGTCGACCTGCTCTCCTCCTCTCTTGCAGTAGATGTCTGTGTTGACCTGATCTCCTCCTCTCTTGCAGGAGGTGTCTGTGTTGACCTGATCTCCTCTCTTGCAGTAGATGTCTGTGTTGACCTGATCTCCTCTCTTGCAGTAGATGTCTGTGTTGACCTGATCTCCTCTCTTGCAGTAGATGTCTGTGTTGACCTGCTCTCCTCCTCTCTAGCAGTAGATGTCTGTGTTGACCTGATCTCCTCCTCTCTTGCAGGAGGTGTCTGTGTTGACCTGATCTCCTCTCTTGCAGTAGATGTCTGTGTTGACCTGATCTCCTCCTCTCTTGCAGTAGATGTCTGTATTGACCTGATCTCCTCTCTTGCAGTAGAAGTCTGTGTTGACCTGATCTCCTCCTCTCTAGCAGTAGGTGTCTGTGTTGACCTGCTCTCCTCCTCTCTTGCAGTAGATGTCTGTGTTGACCTGATCTCCTCCTCTCTTGCAGTAGGTGTCTGTGTTGACCTGCTCTCCTCCTCTCTTGCAGTAGATGTCTGTGTTGACCTGATCTCCTCCTCTCTTGCAGTAGATGTCTGTGTTGGCCTGATCTCCCCTCTCTGCAGTAGATGTCTGTGTTGACCTGATCTCCTCCTCTCTAGCAGTAGGTGTCTGTGTTGACCTGCTCTCCTCCTCTCTTGCAGTAGATGTCTGTGTTGACCTGATCTCCTCCTCTCTTGCAGTAGATGTCTGTGTTGACCTGATCTCCTCCTCTCTTGTAGTAGATGTCTGTGTCGACCTGCTCTCCTCCTCTCTTGCAGTAGATGTCTGTGTTGACCTGATCTCCTCCTCTCTTGCAGGAGGTGTCTGTGTTGACCTGATCTCCTCTCTTGCAGTAGATGTCTGTGTTGACCTGATCTCCTCTTGCAGTAGATGTCTGTGTTGACCTGCTCTCCTCCTCTCTTGCAGTAGATGTCTGTGTTGACCTGATCTCCCCCTCTCTTGCAGTAGATGTCTGTGTTGACCTGCTCTCCTCCTCTCTTGCAGTAGATGTCTGTGTTGACCTGATCTCCCCTCTCTAGCAGTAGATGTCTGTGTTGACCTGATCTCCTCTCTTGCAGTAGATGTCTGTGTTGACCTGATCTCCTCCTCTCTTGCAGTAGATGTCTGTATTGACCTGATCTCCTCCTCTCTTGCAGTAGATGTCTGTATTGACCTGCTCTCCTCCTCTCTTGCAGTAGATGTCTGTGTTGACCTGATCTCCTCCTCTCTAGCAGTAGATGTCTGTGTTGACCTGATCTCCTCTCTTGCAGTAGATGTCTGTGTTGACCTGATCTCCTCTCTTGCAGTAGATGTCTGTGTTGACCTGATCTCCTCTCTTGCAGTAGATGTCTGTGTTGACCTGATCTCCTCCTCTCTTGCAGTAGATGTCTGTATTGACCTGATCTCCTCTCTTGCAGTAGATGTCTGTGTTGACCTGATCTCCTCCTCTCTAGCAGTAGATGTCTGTGTTGACCTGATCTCCTCCTCTCTTGCAGTAGATGTCTGTGTTGACCTGCTCTCCTCCTCTCTTGCAGTAGAAGTCTGTGTTGACCTGATCTCCTCCTCTCTTGCAGGAGATGTCTGTGTTGACCTGATCTCCTCCTCTCTTGCAGGAGATGTCTGTGTTGACCTGATCTCCTCCTCTCTTGCAGGAGATGTCTGTGTTGACCTGATCTCCTCCTCTCTAGCAGTAGATGTCTGTGTTGACCTGATCTCCTCTCTTGCAGTAGATGTCTGTGTTGACCTGCTCTCCTCCTCTCTTGCAGTAGATGTCTGTGTTGACCTGATCTCCTCCTCTCTTGCAGTAGATGTCTGTGTTGACCTGATCTCCTCCTCTCTTGCAGTAGATGTCTGTGTTGACCTGATCTCCTCTCTTGCAGTAGATGTCTGTGTTGACCTGATCTCCTCCTCTCTTGCAGTAGATGTCTGTGTTGACCTGATCTCCTCCTCTCTTGCAGTAGATGTCTGTGTTGACCTGATCTCCTCCTCTCTTGCAGTAGATGTCTGTGTTGACCTGATCTCCTCCTCTCTTGCAGTAGATGTCTGTGTTGACCTGATCTCCTCCTCTCTTGCAGTAGATGTCTGTGTTGACCTGCTCTCCTCTCTAGCAGTAGATGTCTGTGTTGACCTGCTCTCCTCCTCTCTAGCAGTAGATGTCTGTGTTGACCTGCTCTCCTCTCTTGCAGTAGATGTGCGCTGTGCCTTCGAGATGAGTGTGAAGGCATTTGCGCTGGTCCCTGCCGTGGAGCGGAGCTCCTGATGGGAGACAAGGCCCGCATCAACATTGAGTGCATCGAGTGCTGCGGCAAGCACCTGTACGTGGGCACCAACGACTGCTTCATACATCACTTCCTGCTAGAGGAGCACGCCACGACCAAGGGGATGCTATCCTACACCGTCCAGAAGCTGCTGTTCAAGTACCTGGGCCTGAAAAAGCCCGTGGAGGCCCTGAAGGCCGCGTCAGCATTAGAACGCATCATTGTGCTCTGTGATGCTACAGTTAGTGTTATTGACATGATCACCTTAGAACCCGTGCCTTCGGGCGGGGCCAAGATCAAGGGCGTGGCCGCGTTCTGCGTCAACGAGAACCCGGTGACCGGGGACCCGTTCTGCGTGGAGATCGGGGTGCTCTCGGCCCGGCGGCGCACCGTACAGATATACATGGTTTACGAGGACAGGGTGCAGCTGGTGAAAGAGGTCAACACGCCGGAGCAGCCGTGTGCGGTCAGTCTGGACGGTTACTTCCTGTGCCTGGCCCTCTCCACGCAGTACATGATCCTTAACTACAGCACAGGGGCCGCGCAGGACCTGTTCCCCATGACAGCGAGGAGAGGAAGCCCATAGTCAAGAGGATCGGCAGGGAGGAGTTCCTCTTGGCTGCCCCTGGTGGCCTGGGTGAGTCATTACAACAGCAGCTGTATTGTTCATCAGTAGATCTTATTACTAACATATCACTAGTGAAGTATTCTGTCTCTGTCTCTCTCAGGTATGTTTGCCAATGCAGAGGGTATATCCCAGCGTGCTCCAGTGAACTGGTCAGAGAGTGTGATGGGAGCGGCTGTGTGTTTTCCCTATGTGGTGGCGCTAGACGAGGGCTTCGTCACCATCCACAGTATGCTGGACCAGCAGCTCAAACAGACCCTCTCCTTCAGAGACGGACACATCCTACAGGACTTTGAAGGTGCCAACATGGCTCCCCACACTAGTCTAAATGTCTAGCCTTGTTGGCTTCCCTCAGTAGACCTATGTCTACAGTATCTATGGCTGGAAAGATGGTGTCCCTGACCTGTCTGTGTCCCTGACCTGTCTGTGTCCCTGACCTGTCTGTGTCCCTGACCTGTCTGTGTCCTTGACCTGTGTCCCTAACCCTGACCTGTCTGTGTCCCTGACCTGTCTGTGTCCTTGACCTGTGTGTCCCTAACCCTGACCTGTCTGTGTCCCTGACCTGTCTGTGTCCCTGACCTGTCTGTGTCCCTGACCTGTCTGTGTCCCTAACCCTGATCTGTCTGTGTCCCTGACCTGTCTGTGTCCCTAACCCTGACCTGTCTGTGTCCCTGACCTGTCTGTGTCCCTGACCTGTCTGTGTCCCTAACCCTGACCTGTCTGTGTCCCTAACCCTGACCTGTCTGTGTCCCTGACCTGTCTGTGTCCCTGACCTGTCTGTGTCCCTAAACCTAACTGTGACCAGTCCCTGTCGGTGGTTTGTAGGTAAGCTGGTTCTGGCCTCCTCTAAAGTTGTGTATGTTCTGGTGCCCCTACCCCTGTCCCTAACTGTGTCCCTGTCTCTGTTCCTAACTGTGTTCCTAACTGTGTCCCTGTCTCTGTTCCTAACTGTGTCCCTGTCTCTGTTCCTAACTGTGTCCCTGTCTCTGTTCCTAACTGTGTCCCTGTCTCTGTTCCTAACTGTGTCCCTGTCTCTGTTCCTAACTGTGTCCCTGTCTCTGTCCCTACCTGTGTCCCTGTCTCTGTCCCTACCTGTGTCCCTGTCTCTGTCCCTACCTGTGTCCCTGTCTCTGTCCCTACCTGTGTCCCTGTCTCTGTCCCTACCTGTGTCCCTGTCTCTGTTCCTAACTGTGTCCCTGTCTCTGTTCCTAACTGTGTCCCTGTCTCTGTTCCTAACTGTGTCCCTGTCTCTGTTCCTAACTGTGTCCCTGTCTCTGTTCCTAACTGTGTCCCTGTCTCTGTTCCTAACTGTGTCCCTGTCTCTGTTCCTAACTGTGTCCCTGTCTCTGTCCCTAACTGTGTCCCTGTCTCTGTTCCTAACTGTCTCTGTCCCTAACTGTGTCCCTGTCTCTGTCCCTAACTGTGTCCCTGTCTCTGTCCCTAACTGTGTCCCTGTCTCTGTCCCTAACTGTCTCTGTCCCTAACTGTGTCCCTGTCTCTGTCCCTAACTGTCTCTGTCCCTAACTGTGTCCCTGTCTCTGTCCCTAACTGTGTCCCTGTCTCTGTCCCTAACTGTCTCTGTCCCTAACTGTGTCCCTGTCTCTGTCCCTAACTGTGTCCCTGTCTCTGTCCCTAACTGTCTCTGTCCCTAACTGTGTCCCTGTCTCTGTCCCTAACTGTGTCCCTGTCTCTGTCCCTAACTGTGTCCCTGTCCCTGTCTCTGTCCCTAACTGTCTCTGTCCCTAACTGTGTCCCTGTCTCTGTCCCTACCTGTGTCCCTGTCTCTGTCCCTACCTGTGTCCCTGTCTCTGTCCCTACCTGTGTCCCTGTCTCTGTCCCTACCTGTGTCCCTGTCTCTGTCCCTACCTGTGTCCCTGTCTCTGTCCCTACCTGTGTCCCTGTCTCTGTTCCTAACTGTGTCCCTGTCTCTGTTCCTAACTGTGTCCCTGTCTCTGTCTCTGTCCCTGTCTCCGTCCCTGTCTCTGTCCCTGTCTCCGTCCCTGTCTCTGTCCCTAACTGTGTCCCTGTCTCTGTCCCTAACTGTGTCCCTGTCCCTGTCTCTGTCCCTAACTGTGTCCCTGTCTCTGTCCCTACCTGTGTCCCTGTCTCTGTCCCTACCTGTGTCCCTGTCTGTGTCCCTGTCTCTGTCCCTAACTGTGTCCCTGTCTCTGTCCCTAACTGTGTCCCTGTCCCTGTCTCTGTCCCTAACTGTGTCCCTGTCTCTGTCCCTACCTGTGTCCCTGTCTCTGTCCCTACCTGTGTCCCTGTCTCTGTCCCTACCTGTGTCCCTGTCTCTGTCCCTAACTGTGTCCCTGTCTCTGTCCCTAACTGTGTCCCTGTCTCTGTCCCTAACTGTCTCTGTCCCGAACTGTCTCTGTCCCTAACTGTCTCTGTCCATAACTGTGTCCCTGTCTCTGTCCCTAACTGTGTCCCTGTCTCTGTCCCTAACTGTCTCTGTCCCTAACTGTGTCCCTGTCTCTGTTCCTAACTGTCTCTGTCCTTAACTGTGTCCCTGTCCCCTGTCTCTGTTCCTAACTGTCTCTGTCCCTATAGGTAAGGTGGTTCTGGCCTCCACTAAGGCTGTGTACGTGCTGGTGCCCCTACCCCTGGAGAGACAGATTCAGGAGCTGCTAGCTGGACACAGAGTGGAGGAGGCCCTGGCTCTGACTGAGGGAGCCAGGAGGAGCATTCCCAAAGACAAGTTCCAGGTACAGACTGTCTGCCACAAATAGTGTTTCTGCTAGAGAGCTTGTCAATACTCTCCACAAGCAGGAAACAGATGATCAAAAGGCTGATTTCTAGGCCTCCCTAGTAGAGCAGTGGTCTAATGCAGCGCTGTGCCACTAGTAGAGCAGTGGTCTAATGCAGCGCTGTGCCACTAGTAGAGCAGTGGTCTAATGCAGCGCTGTGCCACTAGTAGAGCAGTGGTCTAATGCAGCGCTGTGCCACTAGTAGAGCAGTGGTCTAATGCAGCGCTGTGCCACTAGTAGAGCAGTGGTCTAATGCAGCGCTGTGCCACTAGTAGAGCAGTGGTCTAATGCAGCGCTGTGCCACTAGTAGAGCAGTGGTCTAATGCAGCGCTGTGTCACTAGTAGAGCAGTGGTCTAATGCAGCGCTGTGCCACTAGTAGAGCAGTGGTCTAAGGCAGCGCTAGCTGTGCCACTAGAGGAGCAGTGGTCTAAGGCAGCGCTGTGCCACTAGTGGAGCAGGGGTCTAAGGCAGCGCTGTGCCACTAGAGGAGCAGTGGTCTAAGGCAGCGCTGTGCCACTAGTAGAGCAGTGGTCTAAGGCAGCGCTGTGCCACTAGTAGAGCAGGGGTCTAAGGCAGCGCTGTGCCACTAGTAGAGCAGGGGTCTAAGGCAGCGCTGTGCCACTAGAGGAGCAGGGGTCTAATGCAGCGCTGTGCCACTAGAGGAGCAGTGGTCTAAGGCAGCGCTGTGCCACTAGTGG
Source organism: Oncorhynchus masou masou (assembly GCF_036934945.1). Classification (NCBI taxonomy): domain Eukaryota; kingdom Metazoa; phylum Chordata; class Actinopteri; order Salmoniformes; family Salmonidae; genus Oncorhynchus; species Oncorhynchus masou. The sequence continues at coordinate 285,636 of NW_027013189.1, read as the reverse complement.
AGCAGGGTCTAAGGCAGCGCTGTGCCACTAGAGGAGCAGTGGTCTAAGGCAGCGCTGTGCCACTAGTAGAGCAGTGGTCTAAGGCAGCGCTGTGCCACTAGTAGAGCAGTGGTCTAAGGCAGCGCTAGCTGTGCCACTAGAGGAGCAGGGGTCTAAGGCAGCGCTAGCTGTGCCACTAGTAGAGCAGTGGTCTAAGGCAGCGCTGTGCCACTAGTAGAGCAGTGGTCTAAGGCAGCGCTAGCTGTGCCACTAGAGGAGCAGTGGTCTAATGCAGCGCTAGCTGTGCCACTAGTAGAGCAGGGGTCTAAGGCAGCGGTAGCTGTGCCACTAGTAGAGCAGGGGTCTAAGGCAGCGCTAGCTGTGCCACTAGTAGAGCAGGGGTCTAAGGCAGCGCTAGCTGTGCCACTAGTAGAGCAGGGGTCTAAGGCAGCGCTAGCTGTGCCACTAGTAGAGCAGGGGTCTAAGGCAGCGCTAGCTGTGCCACTAGTAGAGCAGGGGACTAAGGCAGCGCTGTGCCACTAGTAGAGCAGGGGTCTAAGGCAGCGCTGTGCCACTAGTAGAGCAGGGTCTAAGGCAGCGCTGTGCCACTAGTAGAGCAGGGGTCTAAGGCAGCGCTGTGCCACTAGTAGAGCAGTGGTCTAAGGCAGCGCTGTGCCACTAGTAGAGCAGTGGTCTAAGGCAGCGCTGTGCCGCTAGTGGATTAGTGGTCTAAGGCAGCGCTAGCTGTGCCACTAGTAGAGCAGGGGTCTAAGGCAGCGCTGTGCCACTAGTAGAGCAGTGGTCTAAGGCAGCGCTAGCTGTGCCACTAGTAGAGCATTGGTCTAAGGCAGCGCTGTGCCACTAGTAGAGCAGTGGTCTAAGGCAGCGCTAGCTGTGCCACTAGTAGAGCAGTGGTCTAAGGCAGCGCTGTGCCACTAGTGGAGCAGTGGTCTAAGGCAGCGCTGTGTCACTAGTAGAGCAGTGGTCTAAGGCAGCGCTGTGCCGCTAGTGGATTAGTGGTCTAAGGCAGCGCTGTGCCACTAGTAGAGCAGGGGTCTAAGGCAGCGCTGTGCCACTAGTAGAGCAGTGGTCTAAGGCAGCGCTAGCTGTGCCACTAGTAGAGCAGGGGTCTAAGGCAGCGCTGTGCCACTAGTAGAGCAGTGGTCTAAGGCAGCGCTGTGCCGCTAGTAGAGCAGTGGTCTAAGGCAGCGCTGTGCCGCTAGTGGATTAGTGGTCTAAGGCAGCGCTGTGCCACTAGTAGAGCAGGGGTCTAAGGCAGCGCTGTGCCACTAGTAGAGCAGTGGTCTAAGGCAGCGCTAGCTGTGCCACTAGTAGAGCAGGGTCTAAGGCAGCGCTGTGCCACTAGTAGAGCAGGGGTCTAAGGCAGCGCTGTGCCACTAGTAGAGCAGGGGTCTAAGGCAGCGCTGTGCCACTAGTAGAGCAGTGGTCTAAGGCAGCGCTGTGCCACTAGTAGAGCAGTGGTCTAAGGCAGCGCTGTGCCACTAGTAGAGCAGTGGTCTAAGGCAGCGCTAGCTGTGCCACTAGTAGAGCAGGGGTCTAAGGCAGCGCTGTGCCACTAGTAGAGCAGTGGTCTAAGGCAGCGCTGTGCCACTAGTAGAGCAGGGTCTAAGGCAGCGCTGTGCCACTAGTAGAGCAGTGGTCTAAGGCAGCGCTGTGCCACTAGTAGAGCAGTGGTCTAAGGCAGCGCTGTGCCACTAGTAGAGCAGTGGTCTAAGGCAGCGCTAGCTGTGCCACTAGTAGAGCAGGGGTCTAAGGCAGCGCTGTGCCACTAGTAGAGCAGTGGTCTAAGGCAGCGCTGTGCCACTAGTAGAGCAGGGGTCTAAGGCAGCGCTGTGCCACTAGTAGAGCAGTGGTCTAAGGCAGCGCTGTGCCACTAGTAGAGCAGTGGTCTAAGGCAGCGCTGTGCCACTAGTAGAGCAGTGGTCTAAGGCAGCGCTGTGCCACTAGTAGAGCAGTGGTCTAAGGCAGCGCTGTGCCACTAGTAGAGCAGTGGTCTAAGGCAGCGCTGTGCCACTAGTAGAGCAGTGGTCTAAGGCAGCGCTGTGCCACTAGTAGAGCAGGGGTCTAAGGCAGCGCTGTGCCACTAGTAGAGCAGTGGTCTAAGGCAGCGCTGTGCCACTAGTAGAGCAGGGGTCTAAGGCAGCGCTGTGCCACTAGTAGAGCAGTGGTCTAAGGCAGCGCTGTGCCACTAGTAGAGCAGGGGTCTAAGGCAGCGCTGTGCCACTAGTAGAGCAGTGGTCTAAGGCAGCGCTGTGCCACTAGTAGAGCAGTGGTCTAAGGCAGCACTGTGCCACTAGTAGAGCAGTGGTCTAAGGCAGCGCTGTGCCACTAGTAGAGCAGGGGTCTAAGGCAGCGCTAGCTGTGCCACTAGTAGAGCAGGGGTCTAAGGCAGCGCTGTGCCACTAGTAGAGCAGGGGTCTAAGGCAGCGCTGTGCCACTAGTAGAGCAGGGGTCTAAGGCAGCGCTGTGCCACTAGTAGAGCAGGGGTCTAAGGCAGCGCTGTGCCACTAGTAGAGCAGTGGTCTAAGGCAGCGCTGTGCCACTAGTGGATTAGTGGTCTAAGGCAGCGCTGTGCCGCTAGTGGATTAGTGGTCTAAGGCAGCGCTAGCTGTGCCACTAGTAGAGCAGGGGTCTAAGGCAGCGCTGTGCCACTAGTAGAGCAGTGGTCTAAGGCAGCGCTGTGCCACTAGTGGATTAGTGGTCTAATGCAGCGCTGTGCCGCTAGTGGATTAGTGGTCTAAGGCAGCGCTAGCTGTGCCACTAGTAGAGCAGGGGTCTAAGGCAGCGCTGTGCCACTAGTAGAGCAGGGGTCTAAGGCAGCGCTGTGCCACTAGTAGAGCAGTGGTCTAAGGCAGCGCTGTGCCACTAGTAGAGCAGTGGTCTAAGGCAGCGCTGTGCCACTAGTAGAGCAGTGGTCTAAGGCAGCGCTGTGCCACTAGTAGAGCAGTGGTCTAAGGCAGCGCTGTGCCACTAGTAGAGCAGGGGTCTAAGGCAGCGCTGTGCCACTAGTGGGGCAGGGGTCTAAGGCAGCGCTGTGCCACTAGTAGAGCAGTGGTCTAAGGCAGCGCTGTGCCGCTAGTGGATTAGTGGTCTAAGGCAGCGCTGTGCCACTAGTAGAGCAGGGGTCTAAGGCAGCGCTGTGCCGCTAGTGGACTAGTGGTCTAAGGTGGCTCATTTAACTGGGGTGATTGTATCCTTATGAAATGTAAAATATAGAATAAGAGGGATGAGATGTGATGCATCGTTACCTTTCTCTTCCATTACACCCCCCCGTTCTCAGATATTGCACAAAAGAATCCTCCAGCAAGCAGGTTTCATACAGTTCGGACGGCTTCAGTTTCCCGGCGAAAGAACACTTCCTGACAGGTCAGTTGGACGTCCGGGAGTTGATCTCCCTCTACCCTCTCCTCCTCCCGGCCTCCTCCTCCTTCGCCCGCTGCCACCCGCCGCTCCACGGGTTCGCCGACCTCAACCACCTGGCGCAGGGGGACCAGGACAAGGTCCAGAGGTGCAAGAGGTAAGAGACGTGGTCCTCTGGAGCTCAGTTGGCAGAGTAGGATGATTGCAACCACCATAATAGTCTGGTTTGATTCCCAGGACCATCTGTACGTACAATACAGAATAAAGTGGCTGCTAAATGGCTATTATTATTATTGTTATTGTTATTATTGTTATTGATATTATTATAGTTATTATTATTATTGTTATTATTATAGTTATTATTATTATAGTTTATTATTATTGTTGTTTATTATTGTTATTATTATTATTATTGTTATTGTTATTATAGGTTCCTCATCACGTACCTGGGTGAGGTGCGAAGCACGGATGGGGCTAACGGCTGCCGGGAGGACGTGGACACGGCTCTGTTGAAGCTGTACGCTGAGCAGGACCACGAGAGTCTTCTGGACCTGCTGGCCTCCCCCAACGCCTGTTTACTGGCAGACAGCGCCCCCTGGCTAGAGAAACACCACAAGTGGGTACTGCAGCTAGCCTAGCGGGTACTGCAGCTAGCCTAGCGGGTACTGCAGCTAGCCTAGCGGGCACGGCAGCTAGCCTAGCCTGGCGGGTACGGCAGCTAGCCTAGCGGGTACGGCAGCTAGCCTTGCCTGGCGGGTCCGGCAGCTAGCCTTGCCTGGCGGGTACGGCAGCTAGCCTTGCCTGGCGGGTACGGCAGCTAGCCTTGCCTGGCGGGTACGGCAGCTAGCCTTGCCTGGCGGGTACGGCAGCTAGCCTTGCCTGGCGGGTACGGCAGCTAGCCTAGCGGGCACGGCAGCTAACCTAGCCTAGCGGGTACGACAGCTAGCCTTGCCTGGCGGGTACGGCAGCTAGCCTTGCCTGGCGGGTACGGCAGCTAGCCTTGCCTGGCGGGTACGGCAGCTAGCCTTGCCTAGCGGGTACGGCAGCTAGCCTAGCCCAGCCGGTACGGTAGCTAGCCTAGCCCAGACGGTACGGCAGCTAGCCAAGCCTAGTCTAGTGGGCACTACTATAGTTAGCCTTCTGGGCACTAAGATATTTCGTTCAAAGTAGCCTGCTATGCTATTGCCTTTAAAGTGTGTAATGAGTGTGTTTTTTATGTTGGTTTACCTTTCCCTGAACATCAGGTATTTTGCACTTGGCCTCCTCTACCATTATAACGGACAGGATTCAGCTGCTCTACAGGTAAACATGCTACTACTGTACACTACCTTAGTATGAACACGGTGACTGTACCACCATGGCTCTTTATATGGCAAATAAATCTTATCAAATATGGCCACATCTTAAACAAATGCGTTTTGAGCACCTAGGATGAAAAGCCCTATAAATCCAATCCATTATCTTGATTATTAATTGAATATGAATAATGAAATGACCATGGGGTTGTAAGATGCCTCTCTCCTCCTGTAGTTGTGGGTGCGGGTGGTGAACGGGGACCTTCAGGACTCTACCAGGTCTGACCTGTATGAGTACATTGTGGACTTCCTGGGTTTCTGTTCCAACCCGGACCTGGTGTGGAAATATGCGGACTGGGCCCTGCAGAGAGACCAGACGGTACGTTTCTGTCTGCGTTTACAAATGGCACCTTAATCCCTATATTGTATACTACTTTAGACCAGGGCCCTATATTGTATACTACTTTTGACCAGGGCCCTATATTGTATACTACTTTTGACCAGGGCCCTATATTGCATACTACTTTAGACCAGGGCCCTATATTGTGTACTACTTTTGACCAGGGCCCTATATTGTGTACTACTTTTGACCAGGGCCCTATATTGTATACGACTTTAGACCAGGGCCCTATATTGTATACTACTTTTGACCAGGGCCCTATATTGCGTTCTACTTTTGACCAGGGCCCTATATTGTATACTACTTTTGACCAGGGCCCTATATTGTGTACTACTTTTGACCAGGGCCCTATATTGTGTACTACTTTTGACCAGGGCCCTATATTCTAGCAGAAACTAAGTAATGATGTCGACTGCCGGCCATTTTGGAAATACCCGTAGGAGTAAAGAAGACTCTCGTTGTAATTCTACGGGTGTTTATCTGTGGTCTCTCTAGATAGGGGTGCAGATCTTCACCAGGAGGCCGGTGGGTCAGGACCAGGTTAAGGAGCAGAAGGACCAGGTGAACCCAGACGACGTCATCACGTACCTGGGGAAACACAGCCAGGCTCTGCTGCTCTACCTGGAACACCTGGTGCTGGGCCAACGGATACAGGTCAGCTCATACACAGGACTACAGAACATATTCCAGACTCCACGATTTACCTCCTTCAACTTCCCTGGTGCTTGGTCTTTACTGCTCTCTGTCTGTCTGTCTGTCTGTCTGGCTGTCTGGCTGTCTGGCTGTTTCTGTCTGGCTGTCTGTCTGTTTCTCTCTGTCTGTCTGTTTCTCTCTGTCTGTCTGTCTGTCTGGCTGTCTGTCGTCTGTCTGTCTGGCTGGCTGTCTGGCTGTCTCGCTGTCTGTCTCACCGTCTCTCTCTGCCTCTCTGTCTACTGTATGTAACTCTCTCTGCCTCTCTGTCTACTGTATGTAACTCTGTCTACTGTATGTAACTCTGTCTCTCTCTCTGCCTACTGTATGTAACTCTCTCTGTCTACTGTATGTAACTCTCTCTGTCTACTGTATGTAACTCTCTCTGTCTACTGTATGTAACTCTCTCTGTCTACTGTATGTAACTCTCTCTGTCTACTGTATGTAACTCTCTCTGCCTCTCTGTCTACTGTATGTAACTGTCTACTGTATGTAACTCTGTCTACTGTATGTAACTCTGTCTACTGTATGTAACTCTGTCTACTGTCTGTAACTCTCTCTGTCTACTGTCTGTAACTCTGTGTCTCTGTAGAGAGAGAAGCTCCACACCCACCTGGCAGTGCAGTACACAGACAGAGTCCTGTCTCTCCTGTCTCAGTCCCCCCCAGTGGACCAACAGGTGTCAGTAGCCCGGGACAAACTCCAGCTCCTCCTCAGGGAGTCCAGCCTGTACCGCGTCCAACTACTACTGGGTGAGCTGTCCGTTGTCAGTGTGTCCCAAATTACACCCTATTCCGTATCCAGTGCACAGGGCTCAGGTCAAAAGTAGTGCACTACATCAGGAATGGGGTGTAATTTTGGATGTGGCCAATGTTGTTGATTTCCACGTTTTTAAACAATATTTTAGTTTGATCTCGTCCAGTTGAAGTATTGTTACTGTTTAAACATGAGATAATACCAATACACTACATTTAGTTTCCTGGCCGAATAATGGGGTCCTCCAAAAAGGACAGAATGTCTATAACCTGCTATAACCCTGTTTTTATCCATGATGACGTAGTTATAACCTGCTATAACCCTGATTTTATCCATGACATGGTTATAACCTGCTATAACCCTGGCTTTATCCACGATGACGTAGTTATAACCTGCTATAGCCCTGGTTTTATCCATGACATGGTTATAACCTACTATAACCCTGGTTTTATCCATGACATGGTTATAACCTACTATAACCCTGGTTTTATCCACGATGACGTGGTTATAACCTGCTATAACCCTGGTTTTATCCACGATGACGTGGCTATAACCTGCTATAACCCTGGTTTTATCCACGATGACGTGGTTATAACCTGCTATAACCCTGGCTTTATCCATGACATGGTTATAACCTGCTATAACCCTGGCTTTATCCACGATGACGTGGTTATAACCTGCTATAACCCTGGTTTTATCCATGACATGGTTATAACCTGCCGTAACCTATGGCTCTGTCTCCCCCTCCCTCCCTCAGGTAAGATCCAGGAATGTGACCAGTTGTTTCTGGAGAGAGCCACGCTCCACGGGAAACTAGAGGAGCACGATAAGGCGTTCCACATCCTGGTGCACCAGCTCAAAGACTTCCCCGCTGCCGAGGCCTACTGTGTGTGGGGTTCCGCCTCCCGGGACCCGGCCTACCAGCAGAGCCTCTTCCACCTCCTCCTGGGGGTCTATCTGGACCGGGACCTTCCCAGTAGTAGCGGCAGCGGGGAGCTGGAGATGGCAGCGGTGGACCTGTTGAACCGTCACGGCGAGGTGTTCGACGCCGTGCGCGTGCTGGACCTGCTTCCTGAAGGCTGGTCCCTGCAGCTGCTTCGCCCGTTCCTCGGACGCGCCCTGCGGGGGAGTATGCACGCCTGCCGCACCTCCCAGGTTGCACTGGGGCTGGCGAGGTCAGAGAACCTGCAGCTGCAGCACGACAGGGTGAGATTGGAACGACGCGACACACACACAAAATCGAATCACTTTTTTTTTGGTCACATACACGTGTTCAGTAGATGTTATTGCGGGTGTAGTGAAATGCTTGTGTTTCTTGCTCCAACAGTGCAGTAATATCTACCCATTCGCAACAACACACACACACACACACACACACACACACACACACACACACACAACTCTGTATTATGTGTTTACGACAAAGCTCTCCTGATTTTAAATCTTTGTAATTGCTCCTACGTTCTGCTGAGTCGTGATGAAGGTGAGCTGTAACTGTGGCCTTGTTGTCGTGTCATCAGTTGAAGCAGAGGAGGAGCCCAGTCCTGGTATCACAGAAGAAGGGGTGTGTTCTGTGCCACAACACCTTCAGCGAGCCGGACTGTGTGTGTCTTCCGGGAGGCGTGCCCGTACACACACACTGTGCCGCCCAGAGGGTGGTACGAGACTCGCCCACCAGGAGACAACTAGCCAATAGCAACAACCACACATGAAGCCCCTTGACCACCATCACCACCCAAGCCTCGCCCAGAGCCAGTGTGACGGGAGGAGCCTAGCAGCAGCCTGGGCTGTGATTGGTTGCGTCTGGGGGGGGGTCACATCAGATGATGACTATGGGGGATAAAAGCACAGAGGTTACCATGGCTACCGTGGTCCAGCGTAGTGGGAGCAGTCCTGGAGCATACTCAGAAACACAGAGCAGACCATACTTCTCTACTGTGTGTGTGTGTGTGTGTTGTGTGTGTGTGTGTGTGTGTGTGTGTGTGTGTGTGTGTACGCTCGTCCATTTGTGAGTGAAGGAAGGAAGGTATTTCTTCCAGTGCCACCATTCATAAACAACAGGGAGACTGATGACCGACTGAGTTGTGAATGAAGTTCTACAACAAGAACTTAACTCCACATCCATCCATAATGACTTTAACATTGAAGTGAAACCTACAGTCTGTCCTGGTCCTCTGTTATGTCTGTCCTGGTCCTCTGTTATGTCTGTCCTAGTCTAGAGCTGAACCCCTCCTCTGCAATGTCTGTCCTGGTCTAGAGCTGAACCCCTCCTCTGCTATGTCTGTCCTGGTCTAGAGCTGAACCCCTCCTCTGTTATGTCTGTCCTGGTCCTCTGTTATGTCTGTCCTAGTCTAGAGCTGAACCCCTCCTCTGCTATGTCTGTCCTGGTCTAGACCTGAACCCCTCCTCTGTTATGTCTGTCCTGGTCTAGACCTGAACCCCTCCTCTGCTATGTCTGTCCTGGTCTAGACCTGAACCCCTCCTCTGTTATGTCTGTCCTGGTCTAGAGCTGAACCCCTCTGTTATGTCTGTCCTGGTCTAGAGCTGAACCCCTCCTCTGTTATGTCTGTCCTGGTCTAGAGCTGAACCCCTCCTCTGTTATGTCTGTCCTGGTCTAGAGCTGAACCCCTCCTCTGCTATGTCCTGGTCTGGTCTCCTCTGTTATGTCTGTCCTGAACCCCTCCTCTGCTATGTCCTGGTCCAGAGCTGAACCCCTCCTCTGCTATGTCCTGGTCTAGAGCTGAACCCCTCCTCTGTTATGTCTGTCCTGAACCCCTCCTCTGCTATGTCCTGGTCCAGTGCTGAACCCCTCCTCTGCTATGTCTGTCCTGGTCTAGAGCTGAATCCCTCCTCTGTTATGTCTGTCCTGGTCTAGAGCTGAACCCCTCCTCTGTTATGTCCTGGTCTAGAGCTGAACCCCTCCTCTGCTATGTCCTGGTCTAGAGCTGAACCCCTCCTCTGCTATGTCCTGTCCTGAACCCCTCCTCTGCTATGTCTGTCCTGGTCTAGTGCTGAACCCCTCCTCTGTTATGTCTGTCCTGGTCTAGAGCTGAACCCCCTCTGTTATGTCTGTCTGTCTATGTCCTCTGTTATGTCTGTCCTGGTCCAGTGCTGAACCCCTCCTCTGTTATGTCTGTCCTGGTCTAGAGCTGAACCCCTCCTCTGCTATGTCTGTCCTGGTCTAGAGCTGAACCCCTCCTCTGTTATGTCTGTCCTGGTCTAGAGCTGAACCCCTCCTCTGTTATGTCTGTCCTGGTCTAGAGCTGAACCCCTCCTCTGTTATGTCTGTCCTGGTCTAGAGCTGAACCCCTCCTCTGTTATGTCTGTCCTGGTCTAGAGCTGAACCCCTCCTCTGTTATGTCTGTCCTGGTCTAGAGCTGAACCCCTCCTCTGTTATGTCTGTCCTGGTCTAGAGCTGAACCCCTCCTCTGTTATGTCTGTCCTGGTCTAGAGCTGAACCCCTCCTCTGTTATGTCTGTCCTGGTCTAGAGCTGAACCCTCCTCTGTTATGTCTGTCCTGGTCTAGAGCTGAACCCCTCCTCTGTTATGTCTGTCCTGGTCTAGAGCTGAACCCCTCCTCTGTTATGTCCTGGTCTAGAGCTGAACCCCTCCTCTGTTATGTCTGTCCTGGTCTAGAGCTGAACCCTCCTCTGTTATGTCTGTCCTGGTCTAGAGCTGAACCCCTCCTCTGTTATGTCTGTCCTGGTCTAGAGCTGAACCCCTCCTCTGTTATGTCTGTCCTGGTCTAGAGCTGAACCCCTCCTCCTCTGGTCTAGAGCTATGTCTGTCCTGGTCTAGAGCTGAACCCCTCCTCTGTTATGTCTGTCCTGGTCTAGAGCTGAACCCCTCCTCTGTTATGTATGTCCTGGTCTAGAGCTGAACCCCTCCTCTGTTATGTCTGTGTCCTGGTCTAGAGCTGAACCCCTCCTCTGTTATGTCTGTCTGTCCTGGTCTAGAGCTGAACCCCTCCTCTGTTATGTATGTCCTGGTCCAGTGCTGAACCCCTCCTCTGTTATGTCTGTCGTGGTCTAGAGCTGAACCCCTCCTCTGTTATGTATGTCCTGGTCTAGAGCTGAACCCCTCCTCTGTTATGTCTGTCCTGGTCTAGAGCTGAACCCCTCCTCTGTTATGTATGTCCAGGCCCAAACCTGAGATGAGCTTGAGTCTATCCCTGGGGAGGGTCTTACTGCAGGACACAGTGCAAGCAGACCAGTTAGACATCTCCTCCTTCACTACAGTGGCTCCTCTCTGCTGCTGCTGGTATCTCCGAGACTGAACTTGAAGACGATGATTCCCCAGTGAGGCTGTGTTCACAGCCAGGAGAGTTCCTAATTGTTGCTAAATGTTCTGCTGTGTTGCACACACTCTCTCACCCCTCCAACCTACTCCCCTACCCGAACATTGTTTCCACACAACTTAAGAACTTTCTCTCTGCCTTCAAGCAAAAAAAAAACAAAACAATGGTTTGGTTTTTACTTTGCTAACCAGGGTGGGGTTGAAACATCCAGCTAACCTGATGATAGCTGGTTTCAGCTCAGACCAGGGCTGTATTCATTAGGCACCAAACTGAAGTAAACATGATAGGGACTCGCTGAGCCATCTCGAAAAAAACAAACTTGTTTTCCTTTTCCACTGCGAAACATTTTGTTTCGTTGTTCCCTGATGAACATGACCCCAGCTCTATGGGATGTGAAATGCTAAAACACTGAACAGACGAATTGGCTAATGTTTCACTAACCAATGCAAACGTTTAACCTGATCCCAGATCTGTTCGTGCTCATGCCAACTTCATGGCTATTAGTCAAGCCAATTATTTTTGGCATGACTGTGAGTGACAAGGAGTTGTCATGGTGACCCAAACAGACTGGCACTCATGCTAAGCTTGGTTCTATTTATAGAGTTTTGTATCTGTCCCATTATGGCATCAGTGACAGCATGAGCAGCACCATTGAGGCTATCACCATTTTAAAGTAGTACATTTTCTTCTTCTTTTTTTTTATGTTTGAAAAAGTGTATCGCTAATATTAGTGATTTACCTCCACCTGCATTGCCCGGGGTGTTGAACCAAATCTTGTCATTCATTTGTTGTGGCCACTACAAGGCTTTGATATAGCTTAAAGCCATTTACAAAACTAAGCAAACCAATTTGAAGAAGACACTGCTCTGATCATTGACCGATCGCTCCCAACTCATAGGAATCGCTGTCCAGTTGACTACCTTTTAAAATGGTGGAAAGCGCTCCGTGGCAAAGTCCCATGCAAATAGTGTTATTTCCAAGTCCTGATCTCTCTTTCCATCTCTATGGTCCCAGTTCATGTCGATCAGTGAACAACATGATTGTGGGTCGAACAAAGCAAGAAATCAGCCTTTTGTATGAACACATGGATTCACAGGGAATCCTTCAATTATGCAAATTTAGCCGGTAAAATCTCGTTAGTTTTTGTGCCGCCGCGTTAAAACCAGATGAGCGTTTTGTGAACAGGACAAAAGGGAAAACGCATCGCAATGCAGTCTTTGTTTGTTTAAACGCTTTCGTTGTGTTGTTCTCACCCTGCTTGTAAGGTTTAGAGCAAACTGATTTATCGGTCAAAAATACTATTTTGACTTTTTAAAATGTGTGAAATGTCAAACTTTTTGATGGATTTTGCAATAGACCATTTGATGAGCACAGAGTTAAGTGAAACTCCTCTTTTACACACACACACACACACACACACACACACTTCCTTCTCTGTTCTTCTCTATGATATCCAGTTTGTTTCTCTGTTGGTGAAGGGTGTTGTGTCTGTCTGTTTCTCAGGTGGCACACTATTCCCTATATAATACACTACATTTGACCAGGACCTCTAGGCTGTTTGGGATGCACCCTATTCCCTATATAATACACTACATTTGACCAGGACCTCTAGCCGTTTGGGATGCACCCTATTCCCTATATAATACACTACATTTGACCAGGACCTCTAGCCGTTTGGGATGCACCCTATTCCCTATATAATACACTACATTTGACCAGGACCTCCAGCCATTTGGGATGCACCCTATTCCCTATATAATACACTACATTTGACCAGGACCTCTGGCTGTTTGGGATGCATCCTATTCCCTATATAATACACTACATTTGACCAGGACCTCTGGCAGCCATTTGACCAGGATGCATGCCCTATTCCCTATATAATACACTACATTTGACCAGGACCTCTGGCTGTTTGGGATGCATCCTATTCCCTATATAATACACTACATTTGACCAGGACCTCTGGCTGTTTGGGATGCACACTATTCCCTATATAATACACTACATTTGACCAGGACCTCTAGCTGTTTGGGATGCACCCTATTCCCTATATAATACACTACATTTGACCAGGACCTCCAGCTTTTTGGGATGCACCCTATTCCCTATATAATACACTACATTTGACCAGGACCTCTAGGCGTTTGGGATGCACCTATTCCCTATATAATACACTACATTTGACCAGGACCTCTGGCTGTTTGGGATGCACCCTATTCCCTATATAATACACTACATTTGACCAGGACCTCCAGCCATTTTGGGATGCCCTATTCCCTATATAATACACTACATTTGACCAGGACCTCTAGCCGTTTGGGATGCACCCTATTCCCTATATAATACACTACATTTGACCAGGACCTCTGGCTGTTTGGGATGCACCCTATTCCCTATATAATACACTACATTTGACCAGGACCTCCAGCCGTTTGGGATGCACACTATTCCTTATATAATACACTACATTTGACCAGGACCTCCAGCCGTTTGGGATGCACCCTATTCCCTATATAATACACTACATTTGACCAGGACCTCTGGCCATTTGGGATGCACCCTATTCCCTATATAATACACTACATTTGACCAGGACCTCTGGCTGTTTGGGATGCACCCTATTCCCTATATAATACACTACATTTGACCAGGACCTCTAGGCTGTTTGGGATGCACCCTATTCCTATATAATACACTACATTTGACCAGGACCTCTGGCTGTTTGGGATGCACCCTATTCCTATATAATACACTACATTTGACCAGGACCTCTATTCCCTATATAATACACTACATTTGACCAGGACCTCTAGCCATGGGATGACACCCTATTCCCTATATAATACACTACATTTGACCAGGACCTCTAGGCTGTTTGGGATGCACCTATTCCCTCCTAATACACTACATTTGACCAGGACCTCTGGCCATTTGGGACTCACCTATTCAGTCCTGATCACACCGTAACTTTCACACCGTAACTGGCTGATCACACCGTCACTGATCACCAGGACCGTAACTGATCACACCCTATATAACTCTGATCACACCGTAACTCTGGCCGTCTGGGATGATCACACCATTTGACCAGGTCCTGGTTTGGTGCACCCCTTAGGGAATATCACACCCTATTCCTATATAATACACTGGTTTGACCAGTCTGGCCGTTTGGGATCACACCCGTCCTGGTCACAGGACCTCTGGCTAACTGATCACACCCGTTCCTGATCATAAACTACATTTGACCAGGACCTCTGTTATGTTTGGGATGGTCACCCTGATATACACCGTAATTTGACCAGGACCTGATCACACCCTATACTACATCCAGGACCTGGCTGATCACACTGTTTGCTGAACCCTCCCTATAACTAATACTGCCATTTGACCTGGAATGCACCCTCCTATACCATTTGACAGGACCTCCTGGCTAATGCACCCTATTCCCTATATGCTGGGGTGGTCATTTGACCAGGACCTCTAGGCTAACTTGGTTGGATGACCCTATTCCCTATATAATGTCCTACATTTGACCAGGACCTCTAGGTGTTGGGATGCACATTCCCTGGTCTACACTACATTTGACCCCTCCTGTTTGGGATGCCCATTCCCTGGTCTAAAGTACACTACATTTGTGCACCGTTTGGAGGACATGATGTAATACACTGGGTCTAACACCTATATAATACACAGACCAGGACCTCTGGCCGTTTGGGAGTGCCACCCTATTCCCTGGTCTACACTATTGATTCCAGGACCTGTGCACTATTCCCTATATAATACACTACATTTGACCAGGACCTGTAGATGCACATATTGACCATCTCGACCTCTGGTCTATTCCCTATATAATGCACTACATTTGACCAGGACCTCTAGGCTGTTTGGGATGCACATTTATATAATACCTGGTCTAAAGTTTGGGATGCACTATATAGGGAATGGGGTGCATTTGCCCTGGTCTAAACCAGGACCTCTGTAGTGCACTATATAGGGAATCTGGGTGCCATTCCCTATATGTACCCTGGTCACTAAAATAGTGCACTATATAGGGAATCTGGGTGTCTATTTGCCCTGGTCTAAAGGGATGCAGTGCATCCCTATATAATACATACATTTGGAATGATGTCCCATTCCCTATATGTCATTTGACCAGGACCTGGCCGTCACCCTAAAGTAGTGCACTATATAATACACTACATTTGAATCTACCTGTTTGGGGTAATACATATTTGACCTGGTCTAAAGTTAGTGCACTATATAATACACAACTTGACTGACAAACTGAATTTGGGATGCCATGGATTTGACCAACCTCTAGTGCACTATATATAATGGGAATGGGGGTGCACACTATTCCCTGCATAATAGTACATTTGACCAGGACCTCGGCCGTGTTGGGATGCACCCTTTCCATCTATATGGTCCACTACATTTGACCAGGACCTCTGATTGTGCACACCCTATATAGGGAATGGGGTGTCATTTGCCCTGACCAGTCTAAAGTAGTGCACTATATAGGGAATACACTACATTTGACCAGGACCTCCTGTTTGTCTAAAGTAGTGCACTATATAGGGAATGGGGTGCCATTTGCCCTATTTAATCTAAAGTAGTGCACTATATAGGGAATGGGGAATACACTACATTTGCCCTGGTCTAAAATACACTACATTTGTGCACTATTCCCTATAGGGAATCTGGGGTGTCATTTGCCCTGGTTTGGGATGCACACTATTCCCTAATAATACACTACATTTGACCAGGACCTGCACTATTCCTTATATAATACACTACATTTGGGAATCTGGGTTTGGGATGCATTTGCCCTCTGGTCTAATATAATACACTACATTTGACCAGGACCTCTAGCATGCTATTCCCTATATAATACACACATTTGACCAGGACCTCTGGCCGTTTGGGATGCACCCTATTCCCTATATAATACACTACATTTGACCAGGACCTCTAGCTGTTTGGGATGCACCCTATTCCCTATATAATACACTAATTTGACCAGGACCTCTAGGCTGTTTGCCACCCTATTCCCTAATAGTAGTACATTTGACCAGGACCTCTAGGGAATGGGATGCACATTTGCCCTATATAATACACTACATTTGACCAGGACCTCTAGGCTGTTTGGGATACCCTATTCCACTATATAATAACATTTGACCAGGACCTCTAGGCTGTTTGTGCATTTGCCCTATATAATACCATTTGACCAGGACCTCTGGCCGTTTGGGATGCATCCTATTCCCTATATAATACACTACATTTGACCAGGACCTCTACCGTTTGGGATGCACCCTATTCCCTATATAATACACTACATTTGACCAGGACCTCTGGCCGTTTGGGATGGGGTGTCATTTGACCAGGACCTCTGGTTTGGGATGCACCCTAATATAATAGTGCACTATTCCCTATATAATACACTACATTTGACCAGGACCTCTGGGTTTGGGATGCACATTTGACCCTGGTTTGGGATGCACACTAAAATACACTACATTTGACCAGGACCTCTGGCATGCACCTATTCCCTATATAATACACTACATTTGAAGGACCTCTGGGTTTGGATGCACATTCCCATATAATGACACTACATTTGACCAGGACCTGGCAGTGGGATGCACACCTGTATTCCCTATATATACACCACTGACCACCTTGGCCTGATCACACCGTAACTGATCAAATTCACCCGTAATGATCACACTACATTTGACCAGGACTGACACACCTTTGGGATGCACACTATTCCTGATAATACACTACATTTGACCAGGACCTCTAGGTTTGGGATGGACACCCTGATCATCATGGACCTCTGGCCTTTGGGATGGACTATTCCCTACACTACATTTGACCAGGACCTCCTTTTGATGCAATTCATAATACACTACATTTGAACCCGACCTCTCAGCCGTTTGGGATGCACCCTATTCCCTATATAATACACTACATTTGATCAGGACTCTGGCCACATGACTCTACATGTTGTAGATGAAGGTGTTGTTGTCTGACTCTCCTGATTCCCGTATGATCACACCGTAACTGATCACACCCGTCCTGATCACACCGTAACTGATCACACCCGTCCTGATCACACCGTAACTGATCACACCCGTCCTGATCACACCGTAACTGATCACACCGTAACTGATCACACCCGTAAATGATCACACCGTAACTGATCACACCGTAACTGATCACACCCGTAACTGATCACACCCGTCCTGATCACACCGTAACTGCTGCCATGTGACTGGAAACAGCCAGATATGACTCTACATGTTGTAGATGAAGGTGTTGATGTCCGGCTCTCTCTTCCCTCCATACTCCACTACTGGTTTGACTCCCTATTGGCACCTGCACCGATTATGCACTTAATGTTCTGTTATTTGATAAAGGAATGAATCACTGACCCAGTGGCTGGTTCCATGCACAGTGATTGGCCAGGATAACTAGGTCAGGTGTACCGATTGGACACATTAATTACAATAACTCCGCCCCCCCCCCCCTCCCCCCCAAGAGTGGCCCGTTTTGGAGGAGATGATGTCAGTGGACAACACCTGTAACACTGTCTGGCACCCTATTTAGTATGTAGTGCACTACTTTGGACTAGAGCACATAATGGGTCTGGTCTAAAGTAGTGCACTATAAGGAACGGGGTTCCATTTCAGACAGCATCCAGGTCTTCAGGACCATCCATCCTTCTGGACCATGGATTCAGGACCATCCATCCTTCTGGACCATCCATTCAGGACCATGTGGACCATCCATCCTTCTGGAATCCATCCTTCAGGACCATCCAATTTCTGGACCATCCACCTGCCCATCCTGGACCATTCCTTCAGGACCCTCCATCCTTCTGACCATCCATCCTTCTGGACCATTTAACCATCCATCTGGACCATCCATCCTTCTGGACCATCCATCCTTCAGGACCATCCATCCTTCAGGACCATCCATCCTTCTGGACCATCCACCTTCTGGACCATCCATCCTTCTGGACCATCCATCCTTCAGGACCATCCACTGGACCATCCATCCTTCAGGACCATCCATCCTTCTGGACCATCCATCCTTCTGGACCGTCCATCCTTCAGGACCGTCCATCCTTCTGGACCGTCCATCCTTCAGGACCGTCCATCCTTCTGGACCGTCCATCCTTCTGGACCGTCCATCCTTCTGGACCGTCCATCCTTCTGGACCGTCCATCCTTCAGGACCGTCCATCCTTCTGGACCGTCCATCTTCTGGACCGTCCATCCTTCTGGACCGTCCATCCTTCAGGACCGGGACCGATCCTTCTGGACCATCTGTTCTGGACCAATCCTTCTGGACCAATCCTTCTGGACCATCCATCCTTCTGGACCATATCCTTCTGACCATCCATCCTTCTGGACCATCCATCCTTCAGGACCATCCATCCTTCTGGACCATGATCCTTCTGGACCATCCATCCTTCTGGACCATCCATCCTTCACCATCCATCCTTCTGGACTCATCTCTGGATGTATGTTCTGGACCCATCTTCTCCATCACTTCTCAGATCATTTCAGTGACGTCTGATTTCAAGTTTAAATGTTTTTATTAAAATTGTTACATGTTGAATAACATCTTTAACTTTGGTTCCAGGCTTCCTGTTAGTGCCTGGGCTGTTGAGCTATACACATGGGCTCAGGTCTAAAGTCGTGCACTATATAGGGAATGGGGTGCCATTTGCCCTGGTCTAAAGTAGTGCACTATATAGGGAATGGGGTGCCATTTGCCCTGGTCTAAAGTTGTGCACTATATAGGGAATGGGGTGCCATTTGCCCTGGTCTAAAGTAGTGCACTATATAGGAATGGGGTGCCATTTGCCCTGGTCTAAAGTCGTGCACTATATAGGGAATGGGGTGCCATTTGCCCTGGTCTAAAGTAGTGCACTATATAGGGAATGGGGTGTCATTTGCCCTGGTCTAAAGTAGTGCACTATATAGGGAATGGGATGTCCATTTGCCCTGGTCTAAAGTAGTGCACTGGGAATGGGATGCCATTTGCCCTGGTCTAAAGTAGTGCACTATATAGGGAATGGGGTGCCATTTGCCCTGGTCTAAAGTAGTGCACTATATAGGGAATGGGGTGCCATTTGCCCTGGTCTAAAGTAGTGCACTATATAGGGAATGGGGTGTCATTTGCCCTGGTCTAAAGTAGTGCACTATATAGGGAATGGGATGCCATTTGCCCTGGTCTAAAGTAGTGCACTATATAGGGAATGGGGTGCTTTGCCCTGGTCTAAAGTAGTGCACTATATAGGGAATGGGATGCCATTTGCCCTGGTCTAAAGTAGTGCACTATATAGGGAATGGGGTGTCATTTGCCCTGGTCTAAAGTCGTGCACTATATAGGGAATGGGGTGTCATTTGCCCTGGTCTAAAGTAGTGCACTATATAGGGAATGGGGTGCCATTTGCCCTGGTCTAAAGTTGTGCACTATATAGGGAATGGGGTGCCATTTGCCCTGGTCTAAAGTTGTGCACTATATAGGGAATGGGGTGCCATTTGCCCTGGTCTAAAGTAGTGCACTATATAGGGAATGGGGTGTCATTTGCCCTGGTCTAAAGTAGTGCACTATATAGGGAATGGGGTGCCATTTGGGATGCAGTGGTTTACTCTGCACAAACAAGTACTGTCTTCTGCCTTCTCCCCTGGCACCAATAACACATCATGTGTCTAAACATGACCTTAAACAAACCTCCTCTCTGGCTCTGTCTGGCTCTCTACTCTCTGGCTCTCTGGCTCTCTCTGTCTCTATCTCTCTGGCTCTCTCTCTCTATCTGTCTCTCTCCTGATGTATTTTATAAATATATAGATACTGGTATGTGTATATACTGTATATATAGTAGTTTGTTGCTTTGTAAATCAATGTAGGTGGAATGTACAACATGTGAAGATGTCCATTTTAATAAACATGACTACATGCTGACATCAGTTGGTGGTTATATTGTAATGTGATTTAACAAATCGTCATATTACATGAAAATAGATAAATAGAGAAGTACATAAAGAATCCATCCAGGTCATTGGATATGATTCTATATGTGACAATAATTTGCAGGAGATGTTGTGAAGATTATAGATCCAGATGACATTATAAAATGTCATTTCCTGTTGCGTCAACCGCCAGATCCACCCATGTAAAAACACTGTGTCCTTTTCTGACTTCTGAAGCTGTGTCTCTTTGAGCTGTCTGTTACCGTGGAGACATGAGCGTTCTGTCATCCTTCCCTAGAGGAGATCCTTCTCTGTAAAGAAACCCGTACAGGATTAGAGCCAAGCCAGCAGAGCATGACGTGGACACACACACACACACACACACACCTCTGGCTGTGCTGAAGCAGCCTTCACAGTGCACTGTCCCTCTGTGGAGCCACATACTGTCTCCTACATGGAGGTCTCCTAGAGGACAATGGCACACCTCACACTGTCGACGAGAGGAAGATGGTTACATACAGTTTGGGTTCAGAGACAGATTATTAGAATCACATGAATAACTGCCAACTGACTGACTGACTGCCTACTGATTGACTGACTGACTGCCTACTAATTGACTGATTGACTGACTGCCTACTGTTTGACTGACTGCCTACTGATTGACTGACTGACTGCCTACTGATTGACTGACTGCCTACTGTTTGACTGACTGCCTACTGTTTGACTGACTGCCTACTGTTTGACTGACTGCCTACTGATTGACTGACTGCCTACTGATTGACTGACTGCCTACTTACTGACTGACTGCCTACTGACTGACTGCTACTGACTGACTGACTGACTGCCTACTGATTGACTGACTGCCTACTGATTGACTGACTGCTACTGACTGACTGACTGACTGCCTACGGATTGACTTACTGACTGACTGCCTACTGACTGACTGCTACTGACTGACTGACTGCCTACTGATTGACTGACTGCCTACTGATTGACTGACTGCTACTGATTTACTGACTGACTGCCTACTGACTGACTGCCGACTGACTGCCTACTGATTGACTGACTGCCTGCCTGACTGCTTGCCTGACTGACTGCCTACTGATTGATTGACTGACTGACTGACTGCTGACTGCCTACTGATTGATTGACTGACTGCCTACTGATTGAATGACTGACTGACTGACTGCCTACTGACTGCCTGCACACATGATACACATCTAGAGGACATATCCAGTTATCACTACAGCACAACTATGTGGAAGATGTGTGACTTCCTGTAGATGTGTTGAATAGATAGACGTGTAGATGTGTGTTGAATAGATAGACGTGTAGACGTTCTGTAGATGTGTGTTGAATAGATAGACGTGTAGATGTGTGTTGAATAGATAGACGTGTAGATGTGTGTTGAATAGATAGACGTGTAGACGTTCTGTAGATGTGTGTTGAATAGATAGACGTGTAGATGTGTGTTGAATAGCTAGACGTGTGAGACGTACTGTAGGTGTGTGAAAATGCCACACTATTCCCTATATAGTGCACTACTTTTGACCAGAGCCTATAGGGTCCATTGGGCCTGGTCTGAAGTAGTGCAGTTTAAAGAGCTTAGGAGAGGCAATTGGGACACACATAGATATATGTTGAATAGACGGGTGTGTTGCTTTACCTTGAAGCAGGATGAGTGGCTGTAGATCTGTAGATCCTCCAGGATCATGTTGGCTCCAGCCACCATCGGTTTACAGCAGTATGAACACAGGCCCTTGGTCACACTCCTGTACAGCAGAGGGCAGTAGTGAGTTGGAGATGGAGAGAACACATAGTGACAGCTTTGCTGAGTGCAGAGTCAGCGCCTGTGATGTTTAAAGACGATAAGACAAACACAGTCCTGATACAGTGTTCATTTACACATTATAATATTTTTAAACATTTATTCTAACTGTTCAGACAGAATGTATTTGCTACATGAACACAAAACATGTTGGGTATGGACTAGAAGAGAGTCTGGGTTGGAGTCAGGACTGACCTGTTGGGTATGGACTAGAGAGTAGAGTCTGGGTTGGAGTCAGGACTGACCTGTTGGGTATGGACTAGAGGAGAGTCTGGGTTGGAGTCAGGACTGACCTGTTGGGTATGGACTAGAGGGAGAGTCTGGGTTGGAGTCAGGACTGACCTGTTGGGTATGGACTAGAGAGTAGAGTCTGGGTTGGAGTCAGGACTGACCTGTTGGGTATGGACTAGAGAGGAGAGTCTGGGTTGGAGTCAGGACTGACCTGTTGGGTATGGACTAGAGGAGAGTCTGGGTTGGAGTCAGGACTGACCTGTTGGGTATGGACTAGAAGAGAGTCTGGGTTGGAGTCAGGACTGACCTGTTGGGTATGGACTAGAGAGGAGAGTCTGGGTTGGAGTCAGGACTGACCTGTTAGGTATGGACTAGAGGAGAGTCTGGGTTGGAGTCAGGACTGACCTGTTGGGTATGGAGAGGATCTGGAGTCAGGACTGGTTAGGTATGGAGAGTCTGGGTTGGAGTCAGGACTGACCTGTTGTGTATGGACTAGAGGAGAGTCTGGGTTGGAGTCAGGACTGACCTGTTGGGTATGGACTAGAGAGGAGAGTCTGGGTTGGAGTCAGGACTGACCTGTTGGGTATGGACTAGAGAGGAGTGTCTGGGTTGGAGTCAGGACTGACCTGTTAGGTATGGACTAGAGAGGAGAGTCTGGGTTGGAGTCAGGACTGACCTGTTGGGTATGGACTAGAGGAGAGTCTGGGTTGGAGTCAGGACTGACCTGTTGGGTATGGACTAGAGGAGAGTCTGGTTTGGAGTCAGGACTGACCTGTTGGGTATGGACTAGGAGAGTCTGGGTTGGAGTCAGGACTGACCTGTTGGGTATGGACTAGAGGAGAGTCTGGGTTGGAGTCAGGACTGACCTGTTCGGGTATGGAGAGGAGAGTCTGGGTTGGAGTCAGGACTGACCTGTTAGGTATGGAGAGGAGAGTCTGGGTTGGAGTCAGGACTGACCTGTTAGGTATGGAGAGGAGAGTCTGGGTTGGAGTCAGGACTGACCTGTTGGGTATGGAGAGTCTGGGTTGGAGTCAGGACTGACCTGTTAGGTATGGACTAGAGGAGAGTCTGGGTTGGAGTCAGGACTGACCTGTTGGGTATGGACTAGAGGAGAGTCTGGGTTGGAGTCAGGACTGACCTGTTGGGTATGGACTAGAGGAGAGTCTGGGTTGGAGTCAGGACTGACCTGTTAGGTATGGAGAGGAGAGTCTGGGTTGGAGTCAGGACTGACCTGTTAGGTATGGAGAGGAGAGTCTGGGTTGGAGTCAGGACTGACCTGTTAGGTATGGACTAGAAGAGAGTCTGGGTTGGAGTCAGGACTGACCTGTTGGGTATGGACTAGAGGAGAGTCTGGGTTGGAGTCAGGACTGACCTGTTGGGTATGGACTAGAGAGGAGAGTCTGGGTTGGAGTCAGGACTGACCTGTTGGGTATGGACTAGAGAGTAGAGTCTGGGTTGGAGTCAGGACTGACCTGTTGGGTATGGACTAGAGAGGAGAGTCTGGGTTGGAGTCAGGACTGACCTGTTGGGTATGGACTAGAGAGGAGAGTCTGGGTTGGAGTCAGGACTGACCTGTTGGGTATGGAGAGGAGAGTCTGGGTTGGAGTCAGGACTGACCTGTTGGGTATGGACTAGAGAGGAGAGTCTGGGTTGGAGTCAGGACTGACCTGTTGGGTATGGACTAGAGAGGAGAGTCTGGGTTGGAGTCAGGACTGACCTGTTGGGTATGGACTAGAGAGTAGAGTCTGGGTTGGAGTCAGGACTGACCTGTTGGTTATGGAGAGGAGAGTCTGGGTTGGAGTCAGGACTGACCTGTTAGGTATGGACTAGAGAGTAGAGTCTGGGTTGGAGTCAGGACTGACCTGTTGGGTATGGACTAGAGAGAGAGTCTGGGTTGGAGTCAGGACTGACCTGTTAGGTATGGACTAGAGAGAGAGTCTGGGTTGGAGTCAGGACTGACCTGTTGGGTATGGACTAGAGAGAGAGTCTGGGTTGGAGTCAGGACTGACCTGTTGGGTATGGACTAGAGAGGAGAGTCTGGGTTGGAGTCAGGACTGACCTGTTGGGTATGGAGAGGAGAGTCTGGGTTGGAGTCAGGACTGACCTGTTGGGTATGGACTCGAGAGGAGAGTCTGGGTTGGAGTCAGGACTGACCTGTTGGGTATGGACTAGAGAGGAGAGTCTGGGTTGGAGTCAGGACTGACCTGTTGGGTATGGACTAGAGGAGAGTCTGGGTTGGAGGCAGGACTGACCTGTTTGGTATGGACTAGAGAGGAGAGTCTGGGTTGGAGTCAGGACTGACCTGTTAGGTATGGACTAGAGAGGAGAGTCTGGGTTGGAGTCGGGACTGACCTGTTGGGTATGGACTAGAGAGGAGAGTCTGGGTTGGAGTCAGGACTGACCTGTTAGGTATGGACTAGAGAGAGAGTCTGGGTTGGAGTCAGGACTGACCTGTTGGGTATGGACTAGAGGAGAGTCTGGGTTGGAGTCAGGACTGACCTGTTAGGTATGGACTAGAGGAGAGTCTGGGTTGGAGTCGGGACTGACCTGTTGGGTATGGACTAGAGGAGAGTCTGGGTTGGAGTCGGGACTGACCTGTTGGGTATGGACTAGAGGAGAGTCTGGGTTGGAGTCAGGACTGACCTGTTAGGTATGGACTAGAGGAGAGTCTGGGTTGGAGTCAGGACTGACCTGTTAGGTATGGACTAGAGGAGAGTCTGGGTTGGAGTCAGGACTGACCTGTTGGGTATGGACTAGAGAGGAGAGTCTGGGTTGGAGTCAGGACTGACCTGTTGGGTATGGAGAGGAGAGTCTGGGTTGGAGTCAGGACTGACCTGTTGGGTATGGAGAGGAGAGTCTGGGTTGGAGTCAGGACTGACCTGTTGGGTATGGAGAGGAGAGTCTGGGTTGGAGTCAGGACTGACCTGTTCGGTATGGAGAGTCTGGGTTGGAGTCAGGACTGACCTGTTGGGTATGGAGAGGAGAGTCTGGGTTGGAGTCAGGACTGACCTGTTAGGTATGGACTAGAGAGGAGAGTCTGGGTTGGAGTCAGGACTGACCTGTTGGGTATGGACTAGAGAGGAGAGTCTGGGTTGGAGTCAGGACTGACCTGTTAGGTATGGACTAGAGAGGAGAGTCTGGGTTGGAGTCAGGACTGACCTGTTGGGTATGGACTAGAGAGGAGTCTGGGTTGGAGTCAGGACTGACCTGTTGGGTATGGACTAGAGGAGAGTCTGGGTTGGAGTCAGGACTGACCTGTTGGGTATGGACTAGAGGAGAGTCTGGGTTGGAGTCAGGACTGACCTGTTAGGTATGGACTAGAGGAGAGTCTGGGTTGGAGTCAGGACTGACCTGTTGGTATGGACTAGAGAGGAGAGTCTGGGTTGGAGTCAGGACTGACCTGTTAGGTATGGACTAGAGGAGAGTCTGGGTTGGAGTCAGGACTGACCTGTTAGGTATGGACTAGAGAGAGTCTGGGTTGGAGTCAGGACTGACCTGTTAGGTATGGACTAGAAGGAGAGTCTGGGTTGGAGTCAGGACTGACCTGTTAGGTATGGACTAGAGGAGAGTCTGGGTTGGAGTCAGGACTGACCTGTTGGGTATGGACTAGAGGAGAGTCTGGGTTGGAGTCGGGACTGACCTGTTTGGTATGGACTAGAGGAGAGTCTGGGTTGGAGTCGGGACTGACCTGTTCGGTATGGACTAGAGGAGAGTCTGGGTTGGAGTCAGGACTGACCTGTTGGGTATGGACTAGAGAGAGTCTGGGTTGGAGTCAGGACTGACCTGTTAGGTATGGACTAGAGGAGAGTCTGGGTTGGAGTCAGGACTGACCTGTTAGGTATGGACTAGAGAGGAGAGTCTGGGTTGGAGTCAGGACTGACCTGTTGGGTATGGACTAGAGAGGAGAGTCTGGGTTGGAGTCAGGACTGACCTGTTGGGTATGGACTAGAGGAGAGTCTGGGTTGGAGTCAGGACTGACCTGTTAGGTATGGACTAGAGAGGAGAGTCTGGGTTGGAGTCAGGACTGACCTGTTAGGTATGGAGAGGAGAGTCTGGGTTGGAGTCAGAGAGGGCGGGTCAGGGAGTCTGGTCTCTAAGCTGAGAGAGGAGAGAATGAAGAAGGGTCGTCATGGTCTCGCTGACCCTGCTCAGTCCTGATTCATTTAGGATTTTAGACAAATCAGTTGACCAAATCTCTGGACACATTTTATCGGAATCACAGTTTTGAGATAAAAGTTATTTAAAGTCATAGAGGTCTTTTGCAAGAAGATAAATAAAATCCTTTTTTAGTTCATATTCATTATTGACAGTTCTTCCCCCTTGTGACAGCCTGGTCTCATAGACTAGACATAGTAAAAGTAATTCCAGGGCTCTAATCAGGATGATATGTTACCTTGGGTATGGTTACGGCAGGGTAGCCTAGTGGTTAGAGCGTTGGACTAGTAACCGGAAGTTCAAATCCCCGAGCTGACAAGGTACAAATCTGTCGTTCTGCCCCTGAACAGGCAGTTAACCCACTGTTCCTAGGCCGTCATTGAAAATAAGAATTTGTTCTTAACTGAATTGCCTAGTTAAATAAAGGTAAAATAAATCAAATAAAAAAACACAAGACAGAAGGTTATTAAGGCAAAACCCCAAATGTTGGGTGTTCGAATCTCATCATGGACAACTTTCACATTTTAGCTAATTAGCAACATTGCAACTACCCTTTTAAATTAACTCCTAATCTTAACCCTAACCCCTAGCCTAGCTAATGTTATCCACCTCGCTAACATTGGCTTTAGCCACCTAGCCAACGTTAGCCACCTAGCCAACGTTAGCCACCTAGCCAACGTTAGCCACCTAGCCAACGTTAGCCACCTAGCCAACGTTAGCCACCTAGCCAACGTTAGCCACAACAAATTGGCCGTTAAGTCCAGATTGTTCTTCAAGATGTTCAAACGTTCATAGATGACCAGCAGGATCAAATAATAATCACAGTGCAAAGTTAAAAAGTAAGAACATAAAAAAGGAAACAGTAACACAATAAAATAACTGTTAATTGTCGTCATGACTTTGACTGCATACTGCCAATCATCAATGTTCATTATGTCAGAAGTACCTGATCTCACTGATTACAACTTGGGGCATTGGAGGTGGTGGTGGTGGTGGAGTTGTTGGTGGTGGTGGAGTTGTTGGTGGTGGTTGGAGTTGTTGGTGGTGGTGGTGGTAGAGTTGTTGGTGGTGGTGGTGGTGGTTGAGTTGTTGGAGGTGGTGGTGGTAGAGTTGTTGGAGGTGGTGGTGGTAGAGTTGTTGGAGGAGGTGGTGGTGGTGGTAGAGTTGTTGGAGGAGGTGGTGGTGGTAGAGTTGTTGGAGGTGGTGGTGGTGGTAGAGTTGATGGAGGAGGTGGTGGTGGTAGAGTTGTTGATGGAGGAGGTGGTGGTGGTAGAGTTGTTGGAGGAGGTGGTGGTGGTAGAGTTGTTGGAGGTGGTGGTGGTGGTGGTGGTAGAGTTGTTGGAGGAGGTGGTGGTGGTAGAGTTGTTGGAGGAGGTGGTGGTGGTGGAGGAGGTGGTGGTGGTAGAGTTGTTGGGCCTGCCGGGGGCTCTTCATCAGTGATGTGGGTAATGGCGTAGGGGAGTACATCTGGAGGGCTTAGTGGGGAGCAGAATAGTTTTTTGGAGGAGGAAAAGACCCTCGCAGTAAAGAGGGACATGGATGGGCTCTTCAGTGATGAGCTTCTACAAAACCACACGGAAATAAAACAAGAGTTTTGGTCAGTTACTGTAATACAGCATTAAATAAAAGCTCACAAACACAATCAAACTTTAAACTCATGCAAAGTCACTTGTTCTATGTGTCTGACTGACGTGGGAGAGTTTAGGGACTTTGGGGAGTTTAGGGACTTTGGGGAGTTTAGGGACTTTGGGGAGTTTAGGGACTTTGGGGAGGTGCTCCCAGGACTCATGGCTGTCTTGGGATCTTTCATGGTCTTAGAGGTGGTGCTGGGAGGAGAGGGAAGACCGTCACGGTTGAGTACACTATTAGGATGGTCTGACAGTTTTTTTTCTGAGTTTGGTACAATTTTAGTCCCCTGAGTTCGAATTTTGACCTCTTTACCTTAAAACGAAGGACACAGTCTTGGTCTTCGGAGGAAGTGGAGGACTGAGGTAAAATGAAACAAACGAAAAACACAAATACAAACCCAAAAATCAGTTTAAGGAAAACACTGTGACTACTAGATAGTAGATATCTAGTTAGAGAAAACACTGTGACTACCAGATAGTAGATATCTAGTTAGAGAAAACACTGTGACTACCAGAGAGTAGATATCTAGTTAGAGAAAACACTGTGACTACCAGAGAGTAGATATCTAGTTAGAGAAAACACTGTGACTACCAGAGAGTAGATATCTAGTTAGAGAAAACACTGTGACTACCAGAGAGTAGATATCTAGTTAGAGAAAAGCACATTTTTATTATCCATTTAAAATAACATCAAATTAATCAGAAATACAGTGTAGACATTGTTAATGTTGTAAATGACTATTGTAGGTGCAGAAGGCAGATTCTTTTTAATGGAATATCTACATAGGCTACAGAGGCCCACTATCAGCACCACTCCTTTAAGGGGTGTGTAATCGGTGGCAGGGAAGAAACAAAGAATTTTGGCCAGAAACAAAGAATTTTCTTCTGAAACTCATCAGTCTATTCTTGTTCTGAGAAATGAAGGCTATTCAATGTGAGAAATTGCCAAGAAACTGAAGATCGCGTACAATGCTGTGTACTACTCCCTTCACAGAACGACGCAAACTGGCGTTGGGGAGTGGGAGTCCCCGGTGCACAACTGAGCAAGAGGACAAGTACATTAGAGGGTCAAGTTTGACGAACGGACACCTCACAAGTCCTCAACTGGCAGCATCATTAAATAGGACTCGCAAAACACCAGTCTCAACTTCAACAGTGAAGAGGCGACTCCGAGATGCTGGCCTTCTAGGCAGGAACGCTGCCAAGATAAACATAATGCAAATGTACCTCTTGGTCAGATGGTTGACTGGGTTGCTGGGGCTGGCAGGGACGGGCTGGCAGGGACGGGCTGGCAGGGACGGGCTGGCAGGGATGGGCTGGCCCACCTCCGATTGCAGGCTGTGGTTAGCATTAAACAGACAGAGGGAGATGGATGTGAGAGAGAGAGATAATTCTACCAAATTTGATATTGTCCAATCATTTAGATGTTTTGACATTGGTAAACTTCTAACCATGGTGACAGTGTCAATAGATTTGAGACAGCTCAGAATCTCTTCACACAGTGTGTGTGTGTGTGTGTGTGTGTGTGTGTGTGTGTGTGTGTCCCACTTACTCCACTAGCTCCTCCTCCTCCTCCTCCATGCTGCGTCTGATCCAGCTGTTGTCTTTCAGCAGACTGGTCTTCTTCCTGCTGCTGTCAACGTTGTTCTGACTGGCACTCATCTCCTGACTCCTTCTGACAGGCTTAGACTTCTGACTGGCACTCATCTCCTGACTCCTTCTGACAGGCTTAGACTTCTGACTGATAACAGACAGAAAGCAGAAAGCAGGCGAGGATGTTTCAGTCAGTGCTAGAAGAAACATGAAATGTAACAGAGATATTGGTGTGATGAACACTCACAACCTGGGTCACCTGCTACGTTTCAACATTCCAATGACCTGTCCTGAGGACATACCTGAATGTGGATGTATCTGTTTTATGACGAACACTGCCTGATGTGGTTAGGAATGGCATGCTAGATGGCATGTTTGATTACGCAATAATGTTCAACACAATCACAATGATTGAACAATCACAAACTTAAATGGTTGAGAACAGCAGACTGTTTCACTGTGGCTTACTAGTGTTGTCAGGGCTTACTAGTGTTGTCAGGGCTTACTAGTGTTGTCAGGGCTTAATAGTGTTGTCAGGGCTTAATAGTGTTGTTGTGGCTTAATAGTGTTGCTATGGCTTAATAGTGTTGCTATGGCTTAATAGTGTTGCTATGTGTTGCTATGGCTTAATAGTGTTGCTATGGCTTAATAGTGTTGCTATGGCTTAATAGTGTTGCTATGGCTTAATAGTGTTGCTATGGCTTAATAGTGTTGCTATGGCTTAATTGTGTTGCTATGGCTTAATTGTGTTGCTATGGCTTAAAGGGTGTTTATTAGGGCTTAATAGTGTTGTTATGGCTTAATTGTGTTGTCATGGCTTAATAGTGTTGTCATGGCTTAATAGTGTTGTTGTGGCTATGGCTTGGCTTAATAGTGTTGTTATGGCTTAATAGTGTTGTTATGGCTTGTTGCTAATTAATAGTGTTGCTATGGCTTAATTGTGTTGCTATGGCTAAAATTGTGTTATTAGGGCTTAATAGTGTTGTTATGGCTTAATTGTGTTGCTAGGGCTAATAGTGTTGTTTTGGCTTATTTGTCAGGGCTTAATAGTGTTATGGCTTAATTGTGTTGTTATGGCTTAATTGTGTTGCTAGGGCTAAAAGGGTGTTATTAGGCTTAATAGTGTTGTTATGGCTTAATAGTGTTGTCATGGCTTAATAGTGTTGTTATGGCTTAATAGTGTTGTGTATGGCTTAATTGTGTTGCTATGGCTTAATTGTGTTGCTATGGCTTAATAGTGTGTTGCTATGGCTTAATTGTGTTGCTATGGCTTAATTGTGTTGCTATGGCTAAATAGTGTTGCTATGGCTTTATTGTGTTGCTATGGCTAAATAGTGTTGTTATGGCTTAATAGTGTTGTCATGGCTTAATAGTGTTGTTATGGCTTAATAGTGTTGTCAGGGCTTAATAGTGTTGTTATGGCTTAATAGTGTTGTCAGGGCTTAATTGTGTTGCTAGGGCTAAAATGGTGTTATTAGGGCTTAATAGTGTTGTTAATGTGTTGCTAGGGCTAAAAGGGTGTTATTAGAGCTTAATAGTGTTGCTATGGCTTAATAGTGTTGCTATGGCTTAATAGTGTTGTGTATGGCTTAATAGTGTTGCTATGGTGTTGTCTTAATTGTGTTGCTAGGGCTAAAAGTAGGGCTGGCTTAATAGTGTTGCTATGGCTTTAATAGTAGTTAATAGTGTTGTTATAGCTTAATAGTGTTGCTATGGCTTAATAGTGTTGCTATGGCTTAATAGTGTTGTTATGGCTTAATAGTGTTGCAAAGGGATAATAGTGTTGTTATGGCTTTTTAGTGTTGCTATGGCTTAATAGTGTTATGGCTTAATAGTGTTATGGCTTGCACCTTTTGAGAACTGTGATAACAGAACACTAACCATTTCCTTTCCTTAAGAAACAAAGTTAAACATCTCAGAAAAACACACAGGGATACGGAAATCCCAGCTACCAACTGCTCTTAATGACTCATCTCTCATTCAATATCATGTAGGATCATTTCAAACTGTGAAACTCAGCAACGATACGAGACCACTACCAAAGATGTACCCTCTTTATAGAAAATGATAGATGTATCTGTTTAACTCACCGTGAAGAAGACCAGTGTTCACAATAGTGGCTGATGGTCGTGGAATAGAGGATTTTCTCTGTCTCTTTCTCTCTCTCTCTCTCTCTCTTCTCTCTCTGTAACTCTCTGTCTCTCTGTCTCTCTGTCTCTATGTCTCTCTCTCTCTGACGCTACCCTTTCTGTCCTGAAGGGTAAGGATAGGGGTCAGGGAGGGAGGTGTGGCATGCTCTGAGCCAAAACTGTACACACATGTAAACCTGAAAGGTGAGTTACCTGAGTTGACTGTTATCAGTGAGACTAGAAAACCACTGGAGGATGATCATAAAGAACTCATCAGGACTAAACTCAATGAGCTGCTCTACAAAGCAACAAGAGTGGTGATCATGGATGTGTGGCTGCCATTATTAAGGGATGTAGTAATGGCTACATGTTGCTGTTTTGAATCCTGTGTATTATGGCATTGCGACTGACCTGAAGCAACCTTGGCCTTTTCAGTATTTGTCAAGTGTGTGACACTTAATATGCATTAAACAGAGAGAGTGACTTCATCTTTGATTGACGTCATTACACTATTAATGAAAAAAAAAAAGTTACACACTTTATGTCATAATCAACACATAATGTAATAACTAACTGTAGTAACTATTACATTATGCTCAAAAATGTTATTACGTTATGCGTTCAGCATATTTATTACACATTATTGGCAATTTATTACATTATCAGCATTTATAAAATGTTAAATGTAAAAGTTATCACATTATTAGCAAATATTCCATTATGGTCAGTTATTACATTATCTGTCGCTACTGACCGTTTTCAAGGAAACAAGATGACGTATCCACCCTGCTTTTGCACGCAGGTGTTGTTGATGAGCCCTTGCACTGTGTCTTTCACACTCCAGCCCGCAACGGAGCTGTAATGCTTCTTGACGTTGGTTTGCACACCGCCATTCAAATGAAGAAGAAAAAGAAGATGGCCTTAAAAGGTTTTACACAGAGTTGGAAAATATTATATTATGACATATTTAATTATCTATCATAAAATCCCCCCTAAATTGTTTTTAAAATACACACATTTCATTGATATATGTATAAAAAGCACACAAAGTATCTGGTAACTTTCACAATAGAATATGAATCAGATATGATCCGTCACAAGAAACCCCGGGAATGTTTTTATCTTCCCTCCCCCCCCACGTGTGTACATCGGTCTCGGGTGGAACGTTTGTTGATGTACACCTATGAGTAGAAACGTATCAAAATTACTGTTGTAATATATATTTATCGGAGTAATGTTGAAATCAAAAACTTTCGTAAAGAAAACCCGATCAGGCGGGATCATGAAAATAGTCCGTGAGCATTACCTGCGAGACGATATTTGGTGCGGAAGTGAAGTTTGTACAGAATGCAAGCAAGAAGAGACTGTGTTGCAGAAAGACGCTTGCATTGAAAGCAACTTGTGTTCTTTCCCACACTATTTACTCCCAGACACAAATATTGTGTTGAGCCAGGTAAGTTACTGTGCAATAATGTCTAACGTAAACGTTATTATTAACAACAAATCAATACAAAAAAGTACATGTCTAAAGTAAACGCTAGATTTCCCCACCGCACCACTACAGTTTTAGATGTCTGACACGACTCTAGTGAAAGTGTGAACCCCACTTATCAAGTTCAGGGTTTCGCAAACTCGGTCATGCCCCCGTCCCGCGGTGGCACGTTCTGGTTTTTGCCCTACCCAGCTGATTAAAATAATCAAAGCTTGATGATGAGTTGGATATTTGAGTCCGCTATGTAGTGGTGGGGCAAAACCCCTGATCTAGCGAACACTAATTTGACTTAACTTTCAGGTGTGACATTCTACCACGCTGAGTCAGTATCCCTTTTAATGTCTGTAGATTGATATCCTGGAGGATCCCTTGATCAAGAACGTGATCATTCTGCAGACTGTACTCCAAGAGGTCCGCCACAGGAGCGCTCCCATCTACAAGCGTTTGAAAGACATCCTTCACGACAAGGAAAAACACTTCTACACTTTCACTAACGAACATCACAGGTAGAAAATAGATATACTGTTTGCCTTAGATAACTGACTGTTTTGTAGTGATTTAAGGGGGTGTAGCCTAACTTGGTTTTGAATCAGTGACCCTTGGGGTTATCCCACCACTGACGCCAATGTAACAATTGACTGAAATAAGTTGGAGCAAGACTGAAGTCAGCATGTTTCCCAACCAAAACAGTTTGGCAGAGTTTGCGTATATTAAACGACAAACAACATTTTGTTTTGTTTTTTGGACTTTGGCAAGGTTTCTTTTAAGCTGTTCTTATTCGCGTTTTCTCTTGAGAAATACTGCACCTAACATCCTAATCAGATGAAAAATTGCGTGACTAAGATCTCCTAGGCAAAAAAGTAAATTTAGCTCAGGCTAGTCGCCAGCCGAACTTAAGCATGCTGACTCCTTAACTGTCCATCCGATTTGTGATCAATGCTTTTCAAAGTGACGTATGGTTGTACTCTTCTGTTCCAGAGAAACGTATATAGAGAGAGAGCAGGGGGAAAGCGCCAACGATCGTAATGACAGAGCCATCCGCATATCTACCAAGTGGTACAGTGATCACCTGAACAACACCCCTACGGACAAGAGGTTGAAGGTTGTTTTGCTGACCAATGACCGGGGCAACAAGGAGAAAGCAGAGGAGTCCGGCCTGCTCACATACAGATGTAAGAAACAACACCTCCGTTACCTCAGTACCCCAAGATGAGACCGCTGTTCAAGTCTTTAATATCACGATATCTGTTACCTCAGTACCCCAAGATGAGACCGCTGTTCTTGTCTTTAATATCACAATATCTGTTACCTCAGTACCCCAAGATGAGACTGCTGTTCTTACCTCAGTACCCCAAGATGAGACTGCTGTTCTTGTCTTTAATATCACGATATCTGTTACCTCAGTACCCCAAGATGAGACCGCTGTTCTTGTCTTTAATATCACAATATCTGTTACCTCAGTACCCCAAGATGAGACTGCTGTTCTTGTCTTTAATATCACAATATCTGTTACCTCAGTACCCCAAGATGAGACCGCTCTTGTCTTTAATATCACATATCTGTTACCTCAGTACCCCAAGATGAGACTGCTGTTCTTGTCTTTAACATATCTGTTACCTCAGTACCCCAGATGACATGTTTACACAATATCTAGTAGATGTGGTTCTTGTCTTTACTACATGTTTAAAATCAGTAGATGTACCCCAAGATGACTACTTGTCTTTATGTTACCTCAGTACCCCAAGATGAGACTTTACTTTAGTAGATGTGGACTACATGTTTACTTTAGTAGATGTGGACTACATGTTTACTTTAGTAGATGTGGACTACATGTTTACTTTAGTAGATGTGGACTACATGTTTACTTTAGTAGATGTGGACTACATGTTTACTTTAGTAGATGTGGACTACATGTTTACTTTAGTCCTCATGTGGACTACATGTTTACTTTAGTACCCCAAGATGTGGACTACATGTTTACTTTAGTCGATGTGGACTACATGTTTGTTTAGTAGATGTGGACTACATGTTTACTTTAGTCGATGTGGACTACATGTTTCTTGTCTTTAGTATCGATGTGGACTACATGTTTGCTTTAGACCGATGTGGACTACATGTTTGCTTTAGTCGATGTGGGCTACATGTTTGCTTTAATATCACAATATCTGTTACCTCAGTACCCCAAGATGAGACCGCGATGTGGGCTACATGTTTGCTTTAGTCGATGTGGGCTACATGTTTGCTTTAGTCGATGTGGGCTACATGTTTGCTTTAGTCGATGTGGGCTACATGTTTGCTTTAGTCGATGTGGGCTACATGTTTGCTTTAGTCGATGTGGGCTACATGTTTGCTTTAGTCGATGTGGGACTACATGTTTGCTTTAGTCGATGTGAGGACTACATGTTTGCTTTAGTCGATGTGGACTACATGTTTGCTTTAGTCGATGGGGACTACATGTTTGCTTTAGTCGATGTGGACTACATGTTTGCTTTAGTCGATGGGGACTACATGTTTGCTTTAGTCGATGTGGACTACATGTTTGCTTTAGTCGATGTGGACTACATGTTTGCTTTAGTCGATGTGGACTACATGTTTGCTTTAGTCGATGTGGACTACATGTTTGCTTTAGTCGATGTGGACTACATGTTTGCTTTAGTCGATGTGGACTACATGTTTGCTTTAGTCGATGTGGACTGTTTACATGTTTGTTTACTTTAGTCGATGTGGACTACATGTTTGCTTTAGTCGATGTGGACTACATGTTTGCTTTAGTCGATGTGGACTACATGTTTACTTTAGTCGATGTGGACTACATGTTTACTTTAGAGATGTGGACTTGTTTAGTCAGGTGTGGACTACATGTTTACTTTAGAAGATGTGGACCCATGATGATGTGGACTACATGTTTACTTTAAAGATGACAAGGTAACTACATGTTTCACTTTAGTCGATGTGGACTACATGTTTTATTTATCGAGACAGTTTAGATCGATGTGGACTACATGTTTAGAGACTTTAGTCTGTGGACATGTTTATAGAGACCATCTTCATCCATCCTCTGTTTCGTCAGAGCTTTAGATCGATGGCTTTGACCAACGATGACAAGGTAACTAATATCTTACTCACATAGAAGATTTCTAGAGCTGCATGTTTAGAGACAGTTAGATCTGCATATTCATAGAGAAAGTTAGATCTTTATTCATAGAAACGTTAGATCTGCATATTCATAGAGACAGTTAGATCTGCATATTCATAGAGACAGTTAGATCTGCATATTCATAGAGACAGTTAGATCTGCATATTCATAGAGACAGTTAGATCTGCATATTCATAGAGAATAGATCTGAAAGTTAGATCTGCATATTCATAGAGAAGTTAGATCTGCATATTCATAGAGACAGTTAGATCTGCATATTCATAGAGACAGTTAGATCTGCATATTCATAGAGACAGTTAGATCTGCATATTCATAGAGACAGTTAGATCTGCATATTCATAGAGACAGTTAGATCTGCATATTCATAGAGACAGTTAGATCTGCATATTCATAGAGAAAGTTAGATCTGCATATTCATAGAGACAGTTAGATCTGCATATTCATAGAGAAAGTTAGATCTGCATATTCATGGTTATTTGTTGAATTTATCCCTTTAATTTCTCTCTCCCTCCCCCAGAATGAGATCACCAGCAGTAAGGTGTTGTTCCCGGAGCACCTGCCCCTGTCGAGGATCCAGTCTGGGATTAAGAGTGGGACCTTCCAACAGGGAACGTTCCGGGCTAGCAGAGACAACTACCTGGAGGCTACTGTGTTTGTCCACGGAGAAGGAGATGACAGTACAGAGGTGAGTGCTGCTGAAGCATAGCTCATGTTCATTCGTGGATTCTGGCCGTGTAACCTGCCATAGAAGTATGGAACATTCTTTAAGTCCTCCAAAAGTTGCTGAATATTTCCTCATCGTTAGTCAACTGCTCTGTTCATGTATCTGGGTTGAAAAGTGAGTTATCAACAGTGTTATTCTTCCATTACCATTGAATGGGAGTGGAGAATATTTGATGCTGTTCTAAGTCCCAGCTGGCGAGATGGGGATGAGTGAGTGAGTGATGATTGGATGGGAAATGTAAACGAAACAGTGATGGTTACCATGGTAACACTTCCTCTTCCTGTCCCGCCCCTCAGGTTCTGATCCAAGGCCTGCAGAACCTGAACAGGGCTGTCCATCAGGACCTGGTTGCTGTGGAGATCCTGCCTCTGAACCAATGGGTGGCTCCGTCCTCTGTGGTGCTGCAGGACGAGGGGCCCAAGGAGGATGATGTCACAGAGGAGGAGGAGGCAGAGTTGAAGAGTGGTCCGTCTGGGGCGGCGTCACGGAAGCCCACAGGCAGGGTGGTGGGCATCATCAAGAGGAACTGGAGACCCTTCTGTGGCATGCTCTTCCTGTCCCAAATCAAAGAGGTAACTAGCATCACCTCGCTCTGCTCTGTCAATCAACACATCAATCAAATCAAACCCTTCAGAAATCCTACATGAGTATTTATCCATATGGATGCATATACCACCACGCTTTGGTTTCTCTTGTGATTATTTTGTCGTCTGTCGTACTTGTTTTGTGCTGACGAAGATCTCATTGTTCCTGGTCTGTTACACCCCGTCCTCCCCTTCCCAGGCGACCCGTCACCTCTTCACCCCGGCCGACCGCCGTATCCCCAGGATCCGTATAGAGACGCGCCAGGCGGCCACGTTGGCAGGACAGAGGATCATGGTGGCCGTCGACGGCTGGCCCAAGCACTCCAGATACCCCAATGTATGTGTCTCTCAGGTCCTCTTTATTACAGTTGGGCTGCTCAGATGATCACGTATCATTATGGGATATCAATGTCTGGAGAAGTGTGTGATGGACATGAGATGTGCAGCTCGACTGCAATGAAGAGGACCTGGAACGCACCTCAATCATAACGGCTCATCTCTCCTCTTTCTGTCTTTGAGAAACTAGCAGAGACTAGACACCATTCTCTCCTCACCCACCCTTCTCTCCCTCTCTCCTCTCCTCACCCACCCCTCTCTCCCTCTCTCCTTCTCTCCCTCTCTCCTCACCCCCCCTTCTCTCCCTCTCTCCTCACCCACCCCTCTCTCCCTCTCTCCTCACCCACCCCCTCTCTCCCCTCTCTCCTCCTCTCCCTCTCTCCTCCCCTCTCCCCTCACCCCCTTCTCCCTCCCTCTCTCCTCACCCACCCCTCTCTCCTTCTCTCCTCCTCTCCCTCTCTCCTCCTCTCCCTCTCTCCTTCTCTCCCTCTCTCCTCCCTCTCTCCTCACCCACCCCTCTCTCCTTCTCTCCCTCTCTCCTCCTCTCAGGGCCATTTTGTTCGTAGCCTGGGAAGTGCAGGGGACAAGGAGACTGAGACAGAGGTGCTACTGCTGGAGCATGATGTCCCTCACCAGGACTTCTCACAGGCCGTCCTCAGTTTCCTCCCCAAGATGCCCTGGAACATCACAGAGGAGGTAACTGCACCGCACAGGGGTGTTCTGTTATGGCGGCCATTTTGTGCCAAGACATATATATATATCAATGGTTGTCAGCTGGTGGCTACATTGTTGTAGCTATACCAATCAACAATTTGGTAACACTACTTAAAGCCTGTTGGTATAATTGCATTATGGTGTGGTTATAAAGCTTTATAAAGGCTCATCACATGCTTATAACAGGTAATAATGCATCACTAAACCTTGATCTCCTATCAGGACATGGCTGTGAGAGAGGACCTGAGGAACCTGACTGTCTGCAGTGTGGATCCTCCTGGCTGTACGGACATAGATGATGCTCTGCACTGTAGAGACCTGCCCAATGGAAACCAAGAGGTAGGACACTGAGGAACTAACACGCTTTACCACAGCATTTTATTGGGACGGGGTGAATGTTTGGATGAGGTAACAGAATCTATTTTAATCGGTAATATGGTGGAACAGAATTGAAAGTTGAGAAGTCATCGTGTGTGTGTGTGTGTGTGTTTCTTTGTGGGTTGAAGGTTGGTGTCCACATTGCTGATGTGAGCCACTTCATCCGGCCAGGCAACGCTATGGACCTGGAGGCTGCCAACAGAGGAACTACAGTCTACCTGACTGGAAGGGTACAGACCATCTGTTTCATCACATAGTGACCTTGATGAACCCTAGCTAGCTCTTTTAGCACGTCTTAAACGGCACCCTATTCCCTATATAAGTGCACTACTTTTTTTTTTACCAGAGCCCGGGTCAAAAGTAGTGCACTATATAGGGAATAGGGTTCCATTTGAGTGTTGTATTGCTAACACAGATGATTGTCTCCCACAGAGGATCGACATGGTTCCTGAACTGCTGAGCTCCAACCTGTGTTCTCTACGATCCAGTGTGGAGAGGTGGCTTTAAGACTTCCTGAAGACATCATATATGTTGTTGTTGTTGTTGTTGTTGTCATTTACCGTTAGTGGTGTTCCTGGTGTCTCCTCTCGGTAGGCTGGCATTCTCTTGTATATGGGAGATCAACGACAAGGCTGAGATAGTCAAGACCAGATTCACTAAAAGTGTCATCAACTCCAAGGTAGAGGGAGAGGAAACTCACACATTTGACAATGTAACAGTTGTGATTGAGACAATGTAAGAAATGCCCCTCGGGATCAATAAAGTTTATTGAATTGAAAGATAATTCTTCCTCCAGGCCTCGCTGACGTACGCCGAGGCCCAGATGAGGATTGATGACGCCAACATGAATGATGACACCACCAAGAGCTTACGAGGCCTGAACAGACTAGCCAAGATCCTGAAGAAACGGAGGATAGAGAAAGGGTGAGGTTTCGAGACCTGAACAGACTAGCCAGGACCCTGAAGAGACAGGATAGAGGAAGGGTAAGAGGTCACGAGGCCTGAACAGACTAGCCAGGACCCTGAAGAGACAGGATAGAGGAAGGGTAGGTCAGAGACCTGAACTGACTAGCCAGGACCCTGAAGAGACAAGATAGAGGAAGGGTAAGAGGTTACTAGACCTGAACAGACTAGCCAGGACCCTGAAGAGACAGGATAGAGGAAGGGTAAGAGGTTACGAGGCCTGAACAGACTAGCCAGGACCCTGAAGAGACAGGATAGAGAAAGGGTAAGAGGTCAAGAGACCTGAACAGACTAGCCAGGACCCTGAAGAGACAGGATAGAGAAAGGGTGAGGTTTCGAGACCTGAACAGACTAGCCAGGACCCTGAAGAGACAGGATAGAGGAAGGGTAAGAGGTTACGAGGCCTGAACAGACTAGCCAGGACCCTGAAGAGACAGGATAGAGGAAGGGTAAGAGGTTACGAGACCTGAACAGACTAGCCAGGACCCTGAAGAGACAGGATAGAGGAAGGGTAAGAGGTTACTAGACCTGAACAGACTAGCCAGGACCCTGAAGAGACAGGATAGAGGAAGGGTAAGAGGCCTGAACTGACTAGCCAGGACCCTGAAGAGACAGGACAGAGGAAGGGTAAGAGACCTGAACAGACTAGCCAGGACCCTGAAGAGACAGGACAGAGGACAGAGGAAGGGTAAGAGGTTACGAGACCTGAACAGACTAGCCAGGACCCTGAAGAGACAGGATAGAGGAAGGGTAAGAGGTTACGAGACCTGAACAGACTAGCCAGGACCCTGAAGAGACAGGATAGAGGAAGGGTAAGAGGTTACGAGACCTGAACAGACTAGCCAGGACCCTGAAGAGACAGGATAGAGGAAGGGTAAGAGGTTACGAGACCTGAACAGACTAGCCAGGACCCTGAAGAGACAGGATAGAGGAAGGGTAAGAGGTTACCCTGAGAGACCTGAACAGACTAGCCAGGACCCTGAAGAGACAGGATAGAGGAAGGGTAAGAGGTT
Source organism: Oncorhynchus masou masou (assembly GCF_036934945.1). Classification (NCBI taxonomy): domain Eukaryota; kingdom Metazoa; phylum Chordata; class Actinopteri; order Salmoniformes; family Salmonidae; genus Oncorhynchus; species Oncorhynchus masou. The sequence goes on along the minus strand of NW_027013189.1, from coordinate 244,918 downwards.
ACGAGAAACAGACTAGCCAGGACCCTGAAGAGACAGGATAGAGGAAGGGTAAGAGGTCACGAGACCTGAACAGACTAGCCAGGACCCTGAAGAGACAGGATAGAGGAAGGGTAAGAGGTTACGAGACCTGAACAGACTAGCCAGGACCCTGAAGAGACAGGATAGAGAAAGGGTCTGTGATGTCAGTAGTTGATAACCTTTTCCCTAACTGTTGAAAGAGACAGATCGTTAGAACTGTGGCAGATTGATGTATTCCCAAAGGTGATTAGTTGGTTGATGGATTGATTGTGTTTATTGATCTGGTTGCTGGTGTCATTAATCTATATGTTGTACTCTGTGTGGAATGTATAAATACATGTCTTTGTTGGTAATCTAACATGGTGGTTTTCCGTTGTGTGTTTCAGTGCGTTGACTCTCTCCTCGCCCGAGGTTCGCTTCCACATCGACAGTGAGACTCACGACCCCATAGACCTACAGACCAAGGAACTCAAGTACGTTGTTAGGCTTTTAGAATATACAATTTAAAATAAAGCTTTTAGAATGTAGAATTTAAAATAAGGCTTTTAGAATGTAGAATTTAAAATAAGGTTCTATTCATGGTGCTTGAAACTGTGCTGTCGTTTTGACCCTGACTAACGTGGTTTAAACTTCAACAAGTTCAGCTGAACTCACATGAATATTGACAAGCTTTTTGTGTCCTGTCAAAGCATCCTGCTGTTTCCAGTTTTACCTTGTCACTGGGTTATAACATCCAGCAGTAGATCTCTGCTCAGAGACTTGATGTTCACGCTGTATCGGTGGGTTCAAATTCAAATAACTTTATTGTTCCCCAGGGAGACCAACTCGATGGTGGAGGAGTTCATGTTGCTGGCCAACATCTCAGTCGCTCAGAAGATTTATGATGAGTTCTCAGAGTGCGCTCTCCTGAGGAAGCACCCCGCCCCTCCTCCATCTAACTACGACATCCTCAACAAGGCTGCCAAGTCTAAGGTTCATCTACGTATTCAGACTGACTAGACATCTAAAACACGTCTAATGACATCTATATATTCAGACTAGACATCTAAAACACGTCTAATGACATCTATATATTCAGACTAGACATCTAAAACACGTCTAATGACATCTATATATTCAGACTAGACATCTAAAACACGTCTAATGACATCTATATATTCAGACTAGACATCTAAAACAGGTCTAATGACATCTATATATTCAGACTAGACATCTAAAACACGTCTAATGACATCTATATATTCAGACTAGACATCTAAAACACGTCTAATGACATCTATATATTCAGACTAGACATCTAAAACACGTCTAATGACATCTATATATTCAGACTAGACATCTAAAACACAGTCTAATGACATCTATATTTTCAGACAGACATCTAAAACACGTCTAATGACATCTATATTTCTGACATCAGTCAATGTAGTCCTAACGTCTGTTTCTGACATCAGTCTAATGTAGTCCTAACGTTGTTGTTTCTGACATCAGTCTAATGTAGTCCTAACGTATTGTTTCTGACATCAGTCTAATGTAGTCCTAACGACATGTTGTTTCTGACATCAGTCTAATGTAGTCCTAACGTTGTTGTTTCTGACATCAGTCTAATGTAGTCCTAACGTTGTTGTTTCTGACATCAGTCTAATGTAGTCCTAACGTTGTTGTTTCTGACATCAGTCTAATGTAGTCCTAACGTTGTTGTTTCTGACATCAGTCTAATGTAGTCCTAACGTTGTTGTTTCTGACATCAGTCTAATGTAGTCCTAACGTTGTTGTTTCTGACATCAGTCTAATGTTGTTGTTGTTTCTGACATCAGTCTAATGTAGTCCTAACGTTGTTGTTTCTGACATCAGTCTAATGTAGTCCTAACGTTGTTGTTTCTGACATCAGTCTAATGTAGTCCTCACGTTGTTGTTTCTGACATCAGTGTAATGTAGTCCTAACGTTGTTGTTTCTGACATCAGTCTAACGTTGTTGTTTCTGACATCAGTCTAATGTAGTCCTAATGTTGTTGTTTCTGACATCAGTCTAATGTAGTCCTCACGTTGTTGTTTCTGACATCAGTCTAATGTAGTCCTAACGTTGTTGTTTCTGACATCAGTCTAATGTAGTCCTAACGTTGTTGTTTCTGACATCAGTCTAATGTAGTCCTAACGTTGTTGTTTCTGACATCAGTCTAATGTAGTCCTAACGTTGTTGTTTCTGACATCAGTCTAATGTAGTCCTAACGTTGTTGTTTCTGACATCAGTCTAATGTAGTCCTAACGTTGTTGTTTCTGACATCAGTCTAATGTAGTCCTAACGTTGTTGTTTCTGACATCAGTCTAATGTAGTCCTCACGTTGTTGTTTCTGACATCAGTCTAATGTAGTCCTCACGTTGTTGTTTCTGACATCAGTCTAATGTAGTCCTAACGTTGTTGTTTCTGACATCAGTCTAATGTAGTCCTAACGTTGTTGTTTCTGACATCAGTCTAATGTAGTCCTCACGTTGTTGTTTCTGACATCAGTCTAATGTAGTCCTAACGTTGTTGTTTCTGACATCAGTCTAATGTAGTCCTAACGTTGTTGTTTCTGACATCAGTCTAATGTAGTCCTTTGTTGTTTCTGACATCAGTCTAATGTAGTCCTAACGTTGTTGTTTCTGACATCAGTCTAATGTAGTCCTCACGTTGTTGTTTCTGACATCAGTCTAATGTAGTCCTCACGTTGTTTCTGACATCAGTGTAATGTAGTCCTCACGTTGTTGTTTCTGACATCAGTCTAATGTAGTCCTAACGTTGTTTGTTTCTGACATCAGTCTAATGTAGTCCTAACGTTGTTGTTTCTGACATCAGTCTAATGTAGTCCTCACGTTGTTGTTTCCCTCAGACATCAGTGATAATGTAAGTCTAGCTGACTTGTTGTTTCCCAGGTGGACATTCAACACCTTGCTAATGTATCCTAGCAACACGCTGCATGATGCAGGCGTTGTTTCTGACATCAGGGATGGATGTAGTCCTCCACTATTGTTGTTTCTGACACACTTCACCTCACCTATCATGTGAGAACACACACTTCACCTCACCTTGTTTCACCTTTCTGACGGTGAGAACACACACTTCACTACCTATCGGACGGTGAGAACACACACTCACCTCACCTATCGGACGTTTCTGACATTCACCTCACCTACCGGACGGTGAGAACACACACTTCACCTCACCTTTGTTTCTGACGGTGAGAACATCACACTTCACCTCACCTATGGTCCTAACGTATCGACGGTGACATCAGTCTAATGTACTGACATCAGTCTAATGTACCTCACTTCACCTGTCACCTCCCCTCAGGACTTGGTGATCCACATCGGACTGGAACAACCTTCACTCTACCTGACTCTCTGAGACACGGCCCACGGTGAGAACACACTTCACCTCACTACTTCAAACACCTTGCTGCGTATCCACACAACACTACTGACATGATGCAGGCCTATCGGTGTACTTCTGCTCACCTATCGGACGGGATGGACAGTGACACACTACCTGGACGGTGAGAACCACACTCACCTCACCTGGACGCCTACACACACTTCACACCTAGGTACACACACTTCACCCCCACATCGGACCTGGTCAACTCACCTCTCACCTACCGGACGGTGAGAACTACACACACTTCACCTCACCTGAGACACACACTTCAACTCACCTATGACGGTGAGAACCACACACTTCACCTCACCTACCGGGACGGAACACACACTTCAACACACCTACCTGACGGTGAGAACACACACTTCACCTCACCCACCTCACCTCCGGACGGTGAGAGAACACCTACACTTCACTTCACCTCACCTATCTCGGTGAGAACACACACTTCACCTCACCTATCGGACGGTGAGAACACACACTTCACCTCACCTCACCTATCGACGGTGAGAACACACCACTTCACCTCACCTATCAGACGGTGAGAACACACACTTCACCACACCTGACTTCACCTATCACCCACTGTAGGTGACACTCACACACCTGACTTCCGCCCTAGCCTTCTCTATCTCTGACTGGACCACACCCTTTCTCTACACCTGACTGGTCCACCCCCACCCCCTTCTCTATCTCTGACTGGTGACCCCTCACACTCCTGACTGGTCACCTCACCTGGACCACGGACCACCCCCACCCCCCTTCTCTACACACACTGGACCACACACCTCACCCCCTGTTGGACTGACCAACAACTCCTGACTGGTCCACCCCCTCTCTACTCCTGACTGGTCCACCCTGACCTTCTCTATCTCTGACTGGACCACACCCTTTCTCTACTCCTGACTGGTCCACCTCCACCCCCTACCTCTGACTGGACCAACACCCTTCTCTATCTCCTGACTGGTCCACCCCCACCCCCTCTACTCTGACTGACTGGTCTCACCCTGACACACCCCCTGTCCCACCCCACCCCCCCTACTCCTGACTGGTCCTCTACTGGTCCTCACCCTGACTGGTCCGTCCACCCCCCCCTGGGTTCTGATGTGATTGTAACCTTTACAGATACTCTGACATCATCGTGCATCGGCTGCTGGCTGTAGCCATTGGAGCAGACAGCACTTACCCAGACCTGATGGACAAACACAAGCAGTCTGCCCTCTGCAACAACCTCAACTACAGACACTGGCCCAGTAACCTACCACACACAGGTACTGGACTCACCCAACACACTGACCTGTTAGAGCCTCTAGCCTACCACACACAGGTACTGGACTCACCCAACACACTGACCTGTTAGAGCCTCTAGCCTACCACACACAGGTACTGGACTCACCCAACACACTGACCTGTTAGAGCCTCTAGCCTACCACACACAGGTACTGGACTCACCCAACACACTGACCTGTTAGAGCCTCTAGCCTACCACACACAGGTACTGGACTCACCCAACACACTGACCTGTTAGAGCCTCTAGCCTACCACACACAGGTACTGGACTCACCCAACACACTGACCTGTTAGAGCCTCTAGCCTACCACACACAGGTACTGGACTCACCCAACACACTGACCTGTTAGAGCCTCTAGCCTTCCACACACAGGTACTGGACTCACCCAACACACTGACCTGTTAGAGCCTCTAGCCTTCCACACACAGGTACTGGACTCACCCAACACACTGACCTGTTAGAGCCTCTAGCCTACCACACACAGGTACTGGACTCACCCAACACACTGACCTGTTAGAGCCTCTAGCCTACCACACACAGGTACTGGACTCACCCAACACACTGACCTGTTAGAGCCTCTAGCCTTCCACACACAGGTACTGGACTCACAACTATTTAACCAGGAAGTCCCATTGAAGACGAGGGACCCATTTTTACAAAAGGACAACTAGGTCATATTCATTAGTGCACTGTAGCAAAATGCTTTGCAACGGAAATGGGAAAAATAACATTTCTTATTGAACATTTCTGGGCAGCCTCTCCCTGTTTCCATCTGTTTGACGAGATAATGTGTTGTTTCCTCCAGCTGTTCTTCAAGAGCAGAGGCATCCTGAACGAAGAGGGCTTCATCCTGTTTGTGAGGAAGAACGCCATCATCGTCCTCATCCCTAAGTTTGGTCTGGAGGGAACGGTGTTCTTTGAGAACAAAGATAAACCCAGCCCCAAACTGATCTTCAACGAAGAGGTACCCTCGCTGTGTGTCAGAGAAAAGTAAAGCTATTTTTTTTTTTGTGTGTATGGATCAACTGTAACTCTGTGTGTGTGTGTGTGTGTGTAGGCTCCTAGTCTGACGGTGGAGGGCCACTCCTTCAACATGTTTGACAAGGTCAAAGTGACCATCAGTCTGGATGCGTCCAACGTCCAGCACCAGAAGATCAGGATGTCCCTGGTCGAACCTGTGGTACGTTGTTTCAAACTGAATCTCTCTGTCATTACAGAGATCCTATGGTGGTCGAAGTTCTGAACTAAAACCACGTTCAGGTAACAGTTTGTGTCTGAGGTAAAATAGCCTTCTGTCATGTCAAATCACTCATTTCAGGCTTGGACATGTAACTAATATTGTTGTTGTTTTCTAGATCTCTGGAGTGAGTGTCGCGCCGTCAGAACCAGAACCAGAAGTCAAGAGAGCTAAACTGGACCGTTGAACAACACCATCCTCAGACTGTTCTCCTAGCTCAGTTATAGATTATTTTAAATGTTTAGCTTTTTCTTTTCCTACATTACAAGCACAGAACATTCTGTGGTTAATACGTTTAAGATTTTAAAACCTTTTTTCCTTGACCTATAGAAAGTCATCCTTCCAGGTAAACGTTGATGGGAGGCCGGTAACGTGTAGAATGGGAGGCCGGTAACCTGTAGAATGGGATGCTATGGGAGGCTAAAGTTTAGAATGGGATGATATACTGTGGCAAGACATAATGGTATATTGTATTTCTAGTCCTGACCCATAGAGTTTGTACGGTCTATTCAGGAAGGAATGTTACCTTGTACAACTCTCAATAAAGCTCTTGGTTTTAGCCAATGTTCCTTTTCTCATCTGTTTGGCTCGTCTCTGTTTTGTGATTGGAGTAGGTGCATTTAATTCAAATGTAGCCAGGAAAATGAAGAGAAGCCCAGTTGTACAACGTTTAATGTGGCTCAGTGGTCTAGTCAGAACGTTACTCATTCAATAAACACGTCATTTAATCAGCTGTTCAGATGGTGGCCTTGTTTAAAGGGGAGCTCTGCAGTTATAAATATTTGTATAACAAAATGTACAATAAAAAGCCTTTATCACAATTCACATTCCCGTAATTGTTTAACTGATTAAAAATAAATGCTAAATTCACAATCAACAAGAATATATAATGTATAAATACATAACTGAAAGTCAAGTTTCATCAGTCCCTTGTTCACGTCAACACTAAGTTTTCCAAAATAGCACCTTATTCCCTATATAGTGCACTACTGACCAATGCCCACAGGGCTCCAAAGTAGTGCACTATATAGGCTGCCATTTCAACTCCACTATGAGGGATAGCTAGTGCCAATAGGAATTCATTTCAAGGTTCATTTGTGCGAATGGCGGCATCGAAACATTGTCATTTTGCCGGGGTGTATTCAGTACACGATTCACTCTAAACAAAAGCGTTTGGCAACAGTTTGTTTCTATTGGACAAATTCAGGTAGGTTCCATTTCTAGAGTAAAGGGTTTCCAACAGAATCCGACTAATGAATACACCCCAACACGACCGCTTTAAAACATGGCAAAACATCATCATTGGCTTCAGCTGGGAGGTTAAAGGTGGGAGGGGCTTCCTTGTGTTCTCCTCCAATCAGCTCACTCAATGGTGTTGAGGAAAAACAGTCTGGAAAACAAAAAAATATTCTCCATAAGCTGTACCACGTCAATCATGGTTTAGCAATGTGTAAACTCACAAATTAAATACCATGCAATTTTGGTGTCAGAGGAAAGCCCTAAACATTGTCAAAGACTCCAGCAACCCAAGTTATTCTCTCTGCTACCACACAGCAAGAGGTACTGGAGGACCAAGTCTGGGACCAAAAGTCTCCAGAACAGCTTCTGCCCCCAGGCCGCTGAACAGCTTCTACCCCCAGGCCGCTGAACAGCTTCTGCCCCCAGGCCGCTGAACAGCTTCTACCCCCAGGCCGCTGAACAGCTTCTACCCCCAGGCCGCTGAACAGCTTCTACCCCCAGGCCGCTGAACAGCTTCTACCCCCAGGCCGTCAGACTGCTGAACGGCTTCTACCCCCAGGCCGCTGAACAGCTTCTACCCCCAGGCCGTCAGACTGCTGAACAGCTTCTACCCCCAGGCCGCTGAACGGCTTCTACCCCCAGGCCGCTGAACGGCTTCTGCCCCCAGGCCGCTGAACAGCTTCTGCCCCCAGGCCGCTGAACAGCTTCTGCCCCCAGGCCGCTGAACAGCTTCTACCCCCAGGCCGTCAGACTGCTGAACGGCTTCTGCCCCCAGGCCGCTGAACAGCTTCTGCCCCCAGGCCGCTGAACGGCTTCTGCCCCCAGGCCGCTGAACAGCTTCTACCCCCAGGCAGTCAGACTGCTGAACAGCTTCTACCCCCAGGCCGCTGAACGGCTTCTACCCCCAGGCCGCTGAACGGCTTCTGCCCCCAGGCCGTCAGCTTCTGGCTGCTGAACTTAGACTGGGTCTTAGTGTGTCTGCTGTGGGTTCCGTTACCTCAGTGTGTCTGCTGTGGGTTCCGTTACCTCAGTGTGTCTGCTGTGGGTTCCGTTACCCCCAGTGTGTCTGCTGTGGGTTCCGTTACCTCAGTGTGTCTGCTGTGGGTTCCGTTACCTCAGGCCTGCTGTGGGTTCCGTTACCTCAGTGTGTCTGCTGTGGGTTCCGTTACCTCAGTGTGTCTGCTGTGGGTTCCGTTACCTCAGTGTGTCTGCTGTGGGTTCCGTTACCTCAGTGTGTCTGCTGTGGGTTCCGTTACCTCAGTGTGTCTGCTGTGGGTTCCGTTACCTCAGTGTGTCTGCTGTTCCGTTACCTCAGTGTGTCTGCTGTGGGTTCCGTTACCTCAGTGTGTCTGCTGTGGGTTCCGTTACCTCAGTGTGTCTGCTGTGGGTTCCGTTACCTCAGTGTGTCTGCTGTGGGTTCCGTTACCTCAGTGTGTCTGCTGTGGGTTCCGTTACCTCAGTGTGTCTGCTGTGGGTTCCGTTACCTCAGTGTGTCTGCTGTGGGTTCCGTTACCTCAGTGTGTCTGCTGTGGGTTCCGTTACCTCAGTGTGTCTGCTGTGGGTTCCGTTACCTCAGTGTGTCTGCTGTGGGTTCCGTTACCTCAGTGTGTCTGCTGTGGGTTCCGTTACCTCAGTGTGTCTGCTGTGGGTTCCGTTACCTCAGTGTGTCTGCTGTGGGTTCCGTTACCTCAGTGTGTCTGCTGTGGGTTCCGTTACCTCAGTGTGTCTGCTGTGGGTTCCGTTACCTCAGTGTGTCTGCTGTGGGTTCCGTTACCTTGGTCTTAGTGTGTCTGCTGTGGGTTCCGTTACCTTGGTCTTAGGTGTCTGCTGTGTGTCTGCTGTGGGTTCCGTTACCTTGGTCTCAGTGTGTCTGCTGTGGGTTCCGTTACCTTGGTCTTCGTGTGTCTGCTGTGAGGGAAGACCTCGTCGGGGATGTGTGCTGTGTCAAACGACTCCTTACTCTGGCTGTCTGAACTCATGGCATCTATCAGGCTGGCGGTGCCAGCGTATGTGTTGTACCCGCTGTCCACCTACACAGAGCAAACAGGCAGTTCAAATCACTCCCATTAACATGGTCATCAAAAATATAAGAAGAAGTCAAAGTACGTGATCTATCTGTGTACATTCAACCCAATAACACTTTAGTGCAAAAAATGTGTCAAAAACACAGTCAGTGTAACATACATGTCAGTGTAACTCTTCCAATTTTTTTGTTATAAACATGAAAATGCCTTTTCCGAAATGTTAAACTGGTGTCCAGCTTGTTAGAGGTTTATTCTGTTGTGATTCGAGCGGTTTAGTCAGTAGACGGCCCTCAGGATACAGACCTGCATGCTGTTATCATAAGGGATGCTGCTTCCTTCAGCGAGCAGAGACACAAACATATGAGACGCCTCCGCTGCCATCACGCTCGCCCCCACACGGGAGCTGGTCAACCGTACACCAACAGGAGTCACACCTCCTTCCTCCTCCTCTTCCACAGGGAGGTCCACTTCCACCTCGCCGTTCTCTACCTCCTCCTCCATCTTCACTGAGTCCAACAGAGGCTGGTCCATCCCCGAACCCCCCTCACACAGCCTCCCCATCCCCAGCAGACCCCCACTGATCCCGGGTACACACGGCACCGTAGAGGGGGAACAGGAGCCCATCTCCATGGGTGGTAGTGAAGGAGAAGGACATATATCGCCCTGGTCCAGGAGGGAAGGGTTGGGGGAGATGGTTGGGGGTGAGGCCCAGCAGCGGGCTCCGGGTCTGAGCTGAGGGTTGACCTGGGTCCGGCCTGGGGGCTGGAGGGAAGAGCAGAAGCGGATGGGGGAACAGCCGTCTACGTAGGGGCTCTCTGTACAGGAGTTGATGTCCATGTCTAGGGAACACCTCCAGGGGTCACGAAGCTCAACTTCCTCCTCTCTCCTCGACAAGAAAGACAATCACGGCATCATTCAAATGACCAACAACATGGATACTTTTCACCTAATGACTTGACTCAAATCTGCACAGACATATTCAGTCAGTTTCCATAGATACCGTCTCCATAGATACCGTCTCCAAAGCCGCAGCAGGTTGTATTGTATAACAGAACATTTAAGACACATTATGCCGATTAGGACATAAAACACCCCTTTAACAGACTCGTGTACCTGCTATGGGTGTCTGTGTGAACTGTGGCCCGATGGGGGACAGGGCAGGGGACTGGAAGCCAGCAGGAGAAGACCGCTCACGGCACAGGGGGCTGGGGACACTTCCCAGGCTGTAGGTTCGGTAACGACCCTGGATAGGGCTGGACGAGAAAAGACCCTTTGAAACAAAGAGAGAGAGACAACAAGAGAGAAAACAAGTGGTTACGTCTTTATTTGAAATCCTATTCTTCCTCAAAGATTCCCTCCTAGATGTTATACACAGTACCACTTTAGAAAATATAGCATCTGCTATAGCAGAGCTGTCCTGCTCCTGGAGAACTACCCTCCTGTAGGTTCTCACTCCGACCCTGTTCCTGAAGATCTACCCTCCTGTAGGTTTTCCTCCGACCCTGTTCCCGGAGAGCTACCCTCCTGATTTTCCTCCAATCCTGTTCCCGGAGATGTTTTCCATCCGACCCTGTTCCCGGAGAGCTACCCTCCTGTAGGTTTCCACTCACCCTGTTCCCGGAGAACCCTCCTGTAGGTTTTCACTCCGACCCTGTTCCCGGAGAGCTACCCTCCTGTAGGTTTTCTCCGACCCTGTTCCCGGAGAGCTACCCTCCTGTAGGTTTTCACTCCGACCCTGTTCCCGGAGAGCTACCCTCCTGTAGGTTTCCACTCCGACCCTGTTCCCGGAGAGCTACCCTCCTGTAGGTTTTCACTCCGTTTCCCGGAGAGCTACCCTCCTGTAGGTTTTCACTCCGACCCTGTTCCCGGAGAGCTACCCTCCTGTAGGTTTTCACTCCGACCCTGTTCCCGGAGAGCTACCCTCCTGTAGGTTTTCCTCCGACCCTGTTCCCGGAGAGCTAGAGCTACCCTCCTGTAGGTTTTCACTCCGACCCTGTTCCCGGAGAGCTACCCTCCTGTAGGTTTTCACTCCGACCCTGTTCCCGGAGAGCTACCCTCCTGTAGGTTTTCCTCCGACCCTGTTCCCGGAGGCTTTGTAGGTTTTCACTCCGACCCTGTTCCCGGAGAGCTACCCTCCTGTAGGTTTTCACTCCGACCCTGTTCCCGGAGAGCTACCCTCCTGTAGGTTTCACTCCGACCCTGTTCCCGGAGAGCTACCCTCCTGTAGGTTTCCCGGAGAGCTACCCTCCTGTAGGTTTTCTCCGACCCTGTTCCCGGAGAGCTACCCTCCTGTAGGTTTTCACTCCGACCCTGTTCCCGGACCCTCCTGTAGGTTTTCACTCCGACCCTGTTCCCGGAGAGCTACCCTCCTGTAGGTTTTCACTCCGACCCTGTTCCCGGAGAGCTACCCTCCTGTAGGTTTTCACTCCGACCCTGTTCCCGGAGAGCTACCCTCCTGTAGGTTTTCTCCGACCCTGTTCCTGTACCCTCCTGTAGTTTTCACTCCGACCCTGTTCCCGGAGAGCTACCCTCCTGTAGGTTTCACTCCGACCCTGTTCCCGGAGAGCTACCCTCCTGTAGGTTTTCACCCTGTTCCCGACCCTCCTGTTTTTCCCGACCCTGTTCCCGGAGAGCTACCCTCCTGTAGGTTTTCACTCCGACCCTGTTCCCGGAGAGCTACCCTCCTGTAGGTTTTCACTCCGACCCTGTTCCCCGGAGAGCTACCCTCCTGTAGGTTTTCACTCCGACCCTGTTCCCGGAGAGCTACCCTCCTGTAGGTTTTCACCCTGTTCCGACCCTGTTCCCCGGAGAGCTACCCTCCTGTAGGTTTTCACTCCGACCCTGTTCCCGGAGAGCTACCCTCCTGTAGGTTTTCCTCCGACTCCGTGTTCCCCGGAGAGCTACCCTCCTGTAGGTTTCACTCCGACCCTGTTCCCGGAGAGCTACCCTCCTGTAGGTTTTCACTCCGACCCTGTTCCCGGAGAGCTACCCTCCTGTAGGTTTTCACTCCGACCCTGTTCCCGGGAGAGCTACCCTCCTGTAGGTTTTCACTCCGACCCTGTTCCCCGGAGAGCTACCCTCCTGTAGGTTTTCACTCCAACCGTGTTCCCGGAGAGCTACCCTCCTGTAGGTTTTCACTCCGACCGTGTTCCCGGAGAGCTACGCTCCTGTAGGTTTTCACTCCAACCCCAGTT